>NC_025998.2:53173409-53309673 GCF_000442705.2 Elaeis guineensis | reverse complement strand
TTGGAGTGGTCAATCCTATCTCGATCATACTCTAACTTCGCAAGTACTTGACTGTGCCCAGAAGCCTTCCGTCTCTGAATTAGAAATTCAGTTAGTCCAATACCAAAGCACAATGAGTTGCTTGCAAGTCACTGAGGCGATCTCAAGTCTAAGGGACACTTATACCTATATCCCATCAGAGACATTCTCGACAGCAGAATACTCTGGAGTTGGTCACGTTCAATAATGATGTACCCTTACATCTCACCTGTATGCCATACCAGTGTCTCCACACTCCTTGGTTTAGAGGACAACCAACCCATATGGCCTACAGCGACCTATGCTCGATAGAAGCTGTCGTCCTTATTAACAGCTTATCATTTGGTCATGAACAGTTTTAAGGACTAATCGATAAATCCTCTCTTTATCGAACTTAAATAGTCCTAAGGACTTCATCATAACAACGGAGTTCATTAGAAGATGAAAGCTTATGATGAAGATGCCAAATATATTTTATTTATTAACAAATCAATTACAATACTTGGTTGCTCAACCGTCAACAGCTTGACGATTGGCTTTTTGGGACACATTTCCCAACAAAGGACTCTCCGAGGGTGGAATCGTGATCGGATGGTGGGCTCTCTGCCTTCTGCTTCCCCTTTCTGGGGAAGATAGGGCGACTTGCCCAAGTGGCCCACCCGATCGTCGGATTCTGGAACTCCGACGATGCTCTTCCAGCCACACTGATACCTGCAGCTGCTGCGGCTACTACTGCATGGCCTGCACTGCTTCGGTGAGACCCCTGACCTGCTGAACCAGCAAGTTAAACTGCTCCATGCCGATTGCCATTGTCGGAGGAGGAGGAGCCTGAGAAACTGGAGACGAGGTCGGAGCTTGCGGAGCTTGCTGAGATCTGGCCGCAGAGGTCATGGATCGCCTGGTGGATGCCTTTCGGAGGCATCAGGTGGAGATCTGGCAGGAGAAGGAGAAGAAGATGTCGGAGAAGATGTCGGAGACAGTCCCATTGACACTCCTTTAAGAATAAGGGTACCGCGAAGACACAGGGTCCTTCCTCTAGCACCAATTCTGTTGGTGCAGAATTCCATCGATGCTGGAGAAGCTGGAGTCGAGGGGATCGCATTCGCCATCGGGACCTACAAGGAAAGTCTAAACCGGAGTTGGGGGTGCTCCCGGCAAGACCCTCCGACGCTCAAGTCAGTACTCTGCCTCAACAGAAATGGAGCACTCGAATGAGATTTTAGCAGAGTTTTGAGATAGAGTTTAGAGCTTAGAGAAGAACGTATCTGGAGGTCCCTTTATATAGATGGAGAGCGTAACTGATCGACAACGACATCTGTAACTGTCTGATGGTGGGTCGTTCGTAGCCACGCGGAGTATGTTGCGGAGAGTAGTGGCGTCAGTGGGTCGTTCAGAGCCACGTGGAGTTTGTTATGGAGAGTGGAATGGTGTCCGTTGTCGCGACTTACCAGAGAGTAGTGGGGCCACGTAAAATCTGTTACAGAGAGTGGAGTGGGGTAGTGGCCATTGTCGTGACTTGCCAGAGAGTTCGGGCCTGACGGCTAAAGCTCGATTGGGGTGTCTGGTGGAATGAAATAGCTCTCTGCCTCAGCAATCTAAGAGGAGCTCGGATGTTTTCGAGGTTGCTGACGGGTTAACTATTGTTGGGTGCCGTTGCTGCTGCAAATAGAAGTCATCTGTGGTAGAAGCTCGGACGAGAACTGTCTGTTGGAGAAGTCTAGTTTCATGAGGAATCCGATAGAGGGTCGACCGACAGTGGACTTTGGATGGCATTGTGGAGGTTCGTCCGCAGGAGGAGTCTTGAGGACACTGTAGAAGGTCGAACGTTGGAGGAGTCCGGGATACGGTTCTGCTGTAGAAGTTCGTACGGAGTCCATCTCTCGTCGGAGTCTGAAAGGAAGTCGCTTATTGTAGAAGCTCGATCGAAGATTAGTTGTCGTGGAAGCTCAGATGGAGACTTCTTATTGTAGAAATCCCGCTGCTGGAGAAGCTCGTGAAGCGAAATTCAGTGCAGGGATAAAATGGTAATTTTAAATTTTTTTTAAAATTATGATTTTACAGTGGAAAAATATTAGTTAATCTAAATAATTAACATATGTTTATCCTACACTAGGATCTAAATATGATATAAGCATGCATGCATTTAAATTTGAAATTCAAATTCAAACAGTAAACACTTTACTGTAATGTGTTCAGAACATAATACCTTTGTGCGGGTAGTAGATCGCCGTAATCTGATCACCGTCGAAAGTCGATCATTGTGATAGCCACACAGTATGTCTGACCTCTGTGGATCGTCCACATGAAGCTTCCGTCTGATCGACTCCTCACGAGTGCTAGCTCGTTGTAGAGCCCTTTCGACGGCGATGCTGATCGAACTCCTTCGATCGATGTCTGTCGATTCTTTGGATACTCAGATCATCAGCAGACATGCTTGAGAGGATTTGAAGATCTCTCTAAAATTTGTGGGCTCACGACACTCGTAGCTCACCTTCTCACTTCCCGAACCCCAGGCTGAAACCCTAGGGACTCACTGAAAACCCTGCATCTTTTTTTTTCTTTCTTTTTCTCTCGGAAGGATATGGACTTCCTACTTGCACACAAGGCTTCCTCACACCCCAAACTTTTTTCTCAAAAATTTCTACGCATGGCCCACCTTCTCCTCTTTTTAAAACAATGTCGAACGTGTCTTATCGCGTGAGAGATAAAGACAAGTGGTTACACATTTGAATTCAAATCAAATTTGAATTCAAATGAAACCAACTCATCCCTATCCACTTGGGCGTGAGAAGAGAAGGTGCGAGGCTCTTGTGCATGGAAAGGTTTCATGAGAAACTTTTCTCGTGTAAGTATGTGGCGCACAAGATGGATAAGCATGAAGGCAAGAGATAAGTTATCCATTCAAATTCAAACATTTTGAATTTGAATGGCCAACAATCATTTATCCATCATATGGCACAAAGTGTACGTGGGGAGGGCTTTGTGTGAAAAAATTCATGAGAATTCTTCTCGTGAATTCAAATGGGCGCATGGAGTGAGGTGGCGCAGGGAGTTGGGTCAAGGTGGTTTCATTATTTAAACCAACCTAATTGAACCAAATAAGTTAGGCCCAATTAGACTAATTTAAATCTAACTTAATTAGGCTTAATTAGGCTCAATAAAATCTAATCAAATCAAAATTGACTAAGCCCAACCCCTGATCAAATCAGGGACCAAACCATCTCGACGATTAGGTCAACTCTTAACCTAATCGGGTCAAACCCAACTGAATCCAATTCAATTGGACTTGATCCAAAAATAATTACTCAATCAAATTGAGTTAATTAGTGATCAAATCACTAATTAAATCTCTCATAAATATTGAGTCCAAATTCGATGGGCAATCGGGTATCAAAGTTCATCGATATGAAACCTTGATCGAAGAGTCCCAAACCAGTGGGACTCTTGACCCCGGTACCCAAAATGTGTGGGACTATGATCAGAGAATCTGATTCTCGATCACAGAGTCCAGACATGTAGGACTCATAGTCCACGAATATTAGGACTCTTCATCAGCCATCAGATCAGATAGGAACCTCTAATGTGTGTGACCCCGCAGGTTCGAACCTAAGCCGGTAGCACAGGAACCAATTCCTGTACTAATCGAAGTGACCATCTAGCAATGGTACCCGATCCGATAGGTCGAATAGTCACAATCGCAACACTCAGAACCTACATGAATATGGTTACTGTATAATTCATCCTTTTGACCCCTGTGTTTAGGATGACTCAGGGTTAAACTGTCAACCCTGATTAGATCATCCGAATCGTGCTCAACTCAAACAGTCCTGTGACTCCTCATAGGACTACCCTGGCCAAGGTTTTGCTAAATTAAAACATGACTGTACACAGCTCCTGAACTGGAGTGGTCAATCCCATCTTGACACACGCACCGACAAGTCAAGTACTTGACTACACCAGCAGCCTTCCGTCACTGAATTAGAAATTCAGGTAGTCCAGTGCCTAAGTGCAGTGAGTTGCTTGCAAGTCACCGTGGCGGTCTCAGGTCGGAGGGACATTTATACCCATATCCCATCGGAGCAAATCTTGACAGCAGAAATAGCTCCGGAGTCGGTCACGTTCAGTGCAGATGTACCCTTACATCTCACCTGTATGCCATACCAGTGTCTCCACACCTTGGTTAAGAGGACAACCAACCTATATGGCACACAACGACCTATGCTGATAAAATTGTTGTCCTTGGTAACAACGTATCATTTGGTCGCAACAGATTTAAGGACTAAATACAAATCCTCCTTTGTCGAGTCTAAATAGTCCTAAGGACTTCACCACAACACAGGAGTTCATTAGAAGATGACAATTTGTGATGAAAAATATCAAAATAACTTTTATTTATTTATAATTTATGTACTAATACAAAAAGAGCACAACCGTCAACAGGCTGACGATTGGCTTTGGGACACTATTCCCAACAATCTCCACTTGGCCTAAAGCCAATCGGTGCAGTATCTAATACCCATCTTCGACTTGAAGTCATCGAACTCCTTCACCGCAATGGCTTTAGTGAATGGGTCGGCCAGGTTCTCCTTCCGTCGATCTTCTGAAGGTCGACGTCACCTCGATCCATGATTTTCGGATGAGATGGTAGCGGCGCAGAATATGCTTCGTCCGCTGGTGTGCCTTGGTTCCTTCGCCTGAGCAATGGCTCCAGAGCTGTCACAGTAGAGCAGAACTGGACCAACAAGGGAGGGTGCTACTCCGAGCTCGTGATGAATTTTCTCAGCCACACCGCTTCTTTGGCAGCATCTGATGCAGCGACATACCACCTCGCAAACTGAATCAGCCACTGTGTGCTGCTTGGAACTTTTCCAGCAGACAGCCCCACCATTAAGGGTAAAAATAAATCCCGACACATTTTGCTGTCATCGTGATCAGACTGGAAACTAGAGTCTGTAAACCCTATAAGTCTCAAGTCTGATTCACCATAAACAAGCCACTGGTCCTTAGTATTTCTTAAATACTTCAGGATGGTTTTAACAACCTTCCAGTGATTCTCCCTGGATCAGATTGGTATCTACTCACTACCCCTAGTGAGTATGCCACATCTGGTCGTGTACATGTCATGGCGTACATGATAGATCCCACTGTCGAAGCATATGAATTCTACCCATACGCTCTCTCTCTTGAGGTGTTGTCGGACAATCCCTCTTCGAGAGAGAAATTCCATGGCCTATCGGTAGATAGCCTTTCTTGGAATTCTCCATGCTGAACCTTTCAGCATAGTATCAATGTACGTGGACTGGATAAGCCAAGCAACCTTTTAGATCTATCCCTATAGATCCTCATCCCTAGGATGTAGGAAGCTTCTCCCAGATCCTTCATGGAGAACTGTGACGACAGCCAAATCTTTATTCCCTGTAATGCAGGGACATCATTCTGATTAAGAGAATGTCATCCACATACAATACAAGAAATACTACTACTGGACCATTAGCCCACTTATAAATGCAGGGCTCTTCTCCATTCTTAACGAAGCCATACGTCTTGATCGTCCTATCAAAACGTATGTTCCAACTCCGGGATGCCTGCACACCTTAGACTCATCTGTGGATGTGAATCCTTCAGGTTGTATCATATACACCTCTTCGTCCAGCTCTCCATTTAGGAAAGCTGTCTTCACATCCATCTGCCAGATTTCATAGTCCAGATGGGCAGCTATCGCAAGCATAATCCGAATGGATTTGAGCATTGCCACAGGAGAAAATGTCTCGTCATAGTCTATACCATAACGTTGACGATATCCTTGGCAACCAGATGGGCTTTATAGGTTTCACCTTTCCGTCTGCGCCCCTCTTCCTCTTGAAGACCCACTTACACCCTATGGTTTTACTCCTTCGGGTGGGTCAACCAATGTCCACACATCGTTGACCTTCATGGACTCCATTTCGGATTTCATGGCCTCTAGCCATTTCTCAGAGTCAGGTCTCTGCATTGCATCCATGTAGGTGATCGGATCCTCATCATTTTCATCAAGTTCGATAGGATCTCCATCCCGGACCAAGAAACCATAGTATCTGTCCGGTTGATGTGGTACTCTACCAGATCGCCTTAAGGGTGCAGGAACAATGGGCTCCGGATCTGATCTAACCAAATCGTTCAGGTTCAGCTACTTGTGTCAGTTTTTTCACCTGTCGAACTTCTCAAGTTCGACCTTAGAGGCAACAGTCCCTTCACCAAGGAACTCCTTTTCTAAAAAGATTGCCTTAAGGCTGACAAACACCTTTTGCTCATCAGCTAGGTAGAAATAATACCCTTTGGTCTCTTTTGGGTACCCTATGAAATTACACTTGTCAGACCTAGGTCCAAGCTTGTCCGTAATTAAACGTTTAACATAAGCCGGACACCCCCAAACCCTAAGGTGCGAGAGTACTGGCTTACGTCCTATCCATACTCATATGGCATTTTGGTTACAGACTTACTCAAACCTATTTAGAAGGTAACAAGCCGATTCGAGCCATATCCCCAGGGAGATCGCAGACCAGCAAACCCCATCATGGATCGAACCATGTCCAACAAGGTCCGATTCCTCCTTTCAGACACACCATTATGCTGTGGTGTTCCAGGAGGAGTCCACTGAGAGAGAATCCCATTCTCCCCAAGATATGTCAGAAACTCATTGGAAAGGTATTCACCTCCTCGATCAGATCGAAGAGTTTTAATACACTTTTCAGTTTATTTTTCTACCTCATTTCGAATAGTTTGAACATTTCAAACGACTCCGACTTATGCTTCATTAAATAGACATACCCATACCTCGATAGGTCGTCTGTGAAGGTTATGAAGTAGAAATATCCACCTCTTGCACTTGAGCTCATGGGTCCACATACATCAGAATGTACCAGACCCAAGAGTTCACTGGCTCGCTCACCTTTTCAGTAAAAGGTGACTTGGTCATCTTCCAAGAAGACAGGACTCACAGGTTGGAAGTGATTCACAATCACCAACTTCAAGAATTCCTTCTTGAGCCAACCTGTTTATCCTGTTCTTATTGATATGACCTAGCCTACAGTGCCAAAGGTAGACTTCTGACACATTATCTATTCTAGGGCATTTACCAGGTTTGAACCACATTAACAGGTGTGATAGTAAGTAAATTCTATTATTTAGTTGTCCAACAAATATTGTAACACCATTCAAAATGATATTGCAAATATTTTTTTTATTAAAAATTGATAACCGTACATGGCCAAAAGGCCTACAGAAATAATATTTAATAAAAAGCTTGGACAATAGTGACATTCACTCAGAATTACATTACGAGAATTGATTACAAGGTTCATGATTCCTAAAGCTAGAACTGAAACTTTGCTTCCATCTCCAACGTTCAGGAACCTCTCGCCTCATCAAATCTCCTACTGACCTGCAGACCCTGCATCGAATTGCAAATATGATAAGGGCTTCCGGTATCCAATACCCAGGCAGTAGTATCACAAATGAAAAAGTTGCAAGGTGTTATCATATAATTACCTTGCTTCTTCTTCGGCCTGTTTGGGTCCAGGGAGGCAATGTATAGAGGACAGTTCCTCTTCCAGTGCCCCTGCTTCTTGCAAAAGAAGCACTCCGCCTGGCTCTGGTCGGGCTTGCGCTTCTTGGTCTGACCCTGTGCAGACGTCCCAGCATGCGGCACCTTCTTTTTCTTCTTCTTCTTGTTCTTCTTCCCTTTCTTAAAGGGTCGACGACCAGAAGAAGACCCTCCCACAACATTCACCGACTCCTTATGGAGCTGGTGGTCCTTCTCAAAGTTCTGCAGCAACCCCAACAAGCCGTGGTAGTTCACTGCAGGCTTTGTCATTCGAAAATGAGTAAGGAAGGGGAGGAAGGACTTGGGCAATGAATTAAGGATCGCATCCTTACCGAGCTGCTCGTGCAGGGAAAGCCCAGTTTACTTAGGCGCTCAATCATTTCGATCATGTACAGTACATGATCAGTGACTGAGGCCCCATCCCTCATCCGAGCATTGAAAATGGCACAACTAGTTTTGTGCCTTTCAACGTCGTCAGGCATGCCAAAGGAGTCGTTCAACATTTGAAGCATCTCCTGTGGCTGGGCATTCTCAAACCTGCGGCTGAACTCATCATTCATTGCCGCCAGCATTATGCATCGAACGGTGGTGCGATCGTTGAGCCACTTCTGGTAAGTGTCTCGGACCGTCCCTCTAGCATTCGGGGCTGGCTCCTCGGTGCGGATCCGTTACTACATAAAGGATCCGCTCATGCTCAAGGATGATTTTTAATTTTCGATACCAGCTATCGAAATTAGGTCCCATGAGCTTGTCATTATCTAATAATGACCGAGACAGGGTAGTGGCCATAGCTGCATAAAGAAAAACAGACCTCTATTAGTACATAAATTATTAATACTAAAGACTTGGACTTTAGTCTAAAGTTTCTCCAATATTTTTACGAACTGGTAGCCTCAACCTCCAATTCGAGGAATTACTTTAATTCCTTAGTGGGTACTAGAATCCACACAGACTACACACGAGCCCAACTTTGGTTGGTCAACCCATGTGCATCTATGGGTAGGTTCATAAAAGTTGTTTCTCTAAACAACTTCTAGTAATTATTTTGCCCCAGAACCTAATCAGTAGGCTTTGGCCTCCACTGAAAAGATCTGGTTAGGTCCAACCATTAACATGACTTGATTTGGTGAATCGGACCAATAAATGATCAGGCCCGACTTTGGCCGGCCAACCTGACCACCATCAGAAAGACTCAAACCAAATTATCATACTATGAATGATAATTCCATTAGTCAATAAGCACCAGGCCTTTGGGCCTCCAATGATTATTAAACTAATGGACTCATTATCACTCACTTAATGGGAGGCTATGACTTAGTTATCACTATAACTTAATCATTTTAGGGACCTAATAATTTTGAGGATTTTATTAAAGGATAGAAGAGAAGAAATTAACCAGCCAATTTCAATCCTCCCACTGACTTCACCAAGTCAGATTAAAAAGGATTTAATTAAAGCCGGCATTAGGAGCACCTAAATCAGTCACACTGATTTACCTAATGACATGGGTGAGCCCTAATCACCAAGTGATCTAATCAAAACCTAACTCACCAGGTTGGCCAGGTAAGTGAGATCAGTGGTGGGGATATGCCATTAACTCGTCAGAGATCGAATCAATGCGAGTAGCTCCCACTTAAGAACCACTGGTCAAACTGCCAACTTACCTTAGACACCAACCGGTTCATTAGTTTTAATTTGATCAACTTAGTAAATAGGGTTCCACCTAGCCATGAATTAAGTCCATCTTGGTCTAGTTAAAGACATGGACCCATTCAACTACAACTATTGGAGTTGAGTCTAGAGTGTCCTTGACCTAATCTAATTCAACTTTTGATTAGATTTGACCAATTACTCTAATTTAGTCCATTTCTTTAAGCTAACCTTAGGTCTAACCCAATTATGGACCTAATCCATCTAACCCATTGACCCACAAGTTTATGCAATTGTCTTAGGTCTTAATTCACAATTCTAGACCAACTTGACAACACTTAATTCTTTTAATTAAGTATTTGGGCTGATGGGTCAGGGTTTGGCTTTTAAAATAATTTTTAAATTTGAAAGGTTTTATTTTTTTCACCAAATATGTTGACTCATTTCACAAATAGATCAGCACATTTCATAAATAGCAATCCTATTGCTAATTACATAACAGAAAATAACTCAATCAAAATAAATCATGAATATTCTTTAGATCTAATCTAACACATTCATGATAAATTTTAATTGAACCTTTACAATTAAGTCCTTTCGCTGCTTCATCTGCATGGGATATAATTGCAGCGACCCCTACCGCCATAGGAGACCCCATCGAATGGGAGGAGAGGGCCTTTAAACCCTACTTTTCTCCTATGACCGGACGGCCATGGCAACCAACCCAATTCGATTACTTGCTACTTGGATCAAGTATATCTAAATATACCAATTTCAAAATTTAAATTTTAAATTTTAAATTTTAATTTCAAATTTCAAATAAATTTCAAACAAATTTCAAATTTTTGAATTTTAAATTTTGAATTTCAAATTTGAATTTCAAATTTTAAATTTCAAATTTGAAATTTCAACAAATTTTAAATTTCAAATTTTAATTTTAAATTTTAAATTTTAAATTTTGAATTTTAAATTTCAAATTTCAAAATTCAAATTCAAATTTTGAATTTCAAATTTTAATTTTGAATTTCGAAAACTTTTCAAAATTCAAATTTTAAATTTTAAATTTTAAATTTTAAATTTAAACTTTTAGATTACAACTTAATCTACGCATGCAAATTCATATATCATATCTTAGAACCTGCTCTGATACCATTTGAAGCGAAATTCAGTGCAGGGGTAAAATGGTAATTTTAAAATTTTTCAAAATTATATTTTACAGTGAAAAATATTAATTAATCTAATTAATTAACATATTTTATCCTACACTAGGATCTAAATATGATATACAGCATGCATGCATTTAAATTTGAAATTCAAATTTGAACAGTAAACTTTACTGTAATGTGTTCAGAACACAATACCTTTGTGCGGGTAGTATCGCCACAATCTGATCACCGTCGAAGTCTGATCATCGATAGCCACACAGTGTGTCTGGCCTCTGTGGATCATCCACACGAAGCTCCCGATCTGATCGGCTCCTCACGAGTGCTAGCTCGTTGTAGAGCCCTTTCGACGGTGATGCTGATCGAACTCCTTCGATCGATGTCTGCGATTCTTTGATACTCTAATCATCAACAGATGCTTGAGAGGATGTTGAAGATCTTCTAAAATTTGGTGGGCTCACGACACTCGTAGCTCACCTTCTCACTTCCCGAACCCCAGGCTGAAACCCTAGGGAACTCACTGAAAACCTGTGCCCATTTTTTTTTTCTTTCTTTTTCTCTCGAAGGTTGGACTTCCTACTGCACAAGGCTTCCTCACACCCCACTTTCTTTCCAAAAATTTCTATGCACGCCCCATCCTTCTTCTTTTTAAAACAATGTCGAACGTGTCTTATCGCGTGAGAGGATAAAGATAAGTGGTTGCACATTTGAATTCAAATCAAATTTGAATTCAAATGCAAACCAACTCATCCCTATCCACTTGGGTGAGAAGAGAAGGTGCGACTCTTTGTGCATAAAGGTTTCACGAGAAACCTTTTCTCGTGTAAGTATGTGGCGCACAAGATGGATAAGCATGAAGGCACAAGAGATAAGTTATCCATTCAAATTCAAACACGCTTTGAATTTGAATGGTTAACTAATCATCTTTATCCATCCATATGGCAGCACAAATGGGCATGGGAGGGCTTTGCTGAGAAAAAATTCATGAGAAGTTCTTCTCGTGAATTCAAATGGGTGCAGTGGATGTGAGGTGGCGCAGGGATTTTCAAGGTGGTTTATTATTTAAACCAACCTAATTGAACAAATAGTTAGCCAATTAGACTAATTAAACCAACTTAATTAGGCTTAATTAGGCTCAATAAAATCTTAATCAAATCAGAATTGACTAAGCCCAACCCCTGATCAAATCAGGGACCAAACCATCTCGACGATTAGGTCAACTCTTAACCTAATCGGGTCAAACCCAACTGAATCCAATTCAATTGGACTTGATCCAAAAATAATTACTCAATCAAATTGAGTTAATTAGTGATCAAATCACTAATTAAACTCTCATAAATATTGAGTCCAAATTCGATGGGCAATCGGGTATCAAAGTCATCAATATGAAACCTTGATCGAAGAGTCCCAAACCAGTGGGACTCTTGACCCCGGTACCCAAAATGTGTGGGACTTGTGATCAGAGAATCCTGATTCTCGATCACAGAGTCCAGACACGTAGGACTCATAGTCCAATATTAGGACTCTTCATCAGCCATCAGATCAGATAGGAACCTCTAATGTGTGTGACCCCGCAGGTTCGAACCTAAGCCGGTAGCACAGGAACCAATTCCTGTACTAATCGAAGTGACCATCTAGCAATGGTACCCGATATCGGATAGGTCGAATAGTCACAATCGCAACACTCAGAACCTACGTGAATATGGTTACTGTATATATTCATTTTTGACCCCTGTGTTTAGGATGACTCAGGGTTAAACTGTCAACCCTGATTAGATCATCCGAGTCGTGCTCAACTCAATCAGTCCTGTGACTCCTCACTAGGACTACCCTGGCCAAGGTTTTGCTAAATTGAAACATGACTGTACACAGCTCCTGAACTGGAGTGGTCAATCCCATCTTGACACACGCACCGACAAGTCAAGTACTTGACTACACCCAGCAGCCTTCCGTCACTGAATTAGAAATTCAGGTAGTCCAGTGCCTAAGTGCAGTGAGTTGCTTGCAAGTCACCGTGGCGGTCTCAGGTCGGAGGGACATTTATACCCATATCCCATCGGAGCAAATCTTGACAGCAGAGATAGCTCCGGAGTCGGTCACGTTCAGTGCAGATGTACCCTTACATCTCACCTGTATGCCATACCAGTGTCTCCACACTCCTTGGTTAAGAGGACAACCAACCTATGTGGCACACAACGACCTATGCTCGATAAACATTGTTATCCTTGATAATAACGTATCATTTGGTCGCGAACAGATTTAAGGACTAAACGACAAATCCTCCTTGTCGAGTCTAAATGGTCCCTAAGGACTTCACCACAACACAGGAGTTCATTAGAAGATGATAATTTATGATGAAAAAATATCAAAATAACTTTTATTATTTTGATTTATGTACTAATACAATAAAGAGCACAACCGTCAACAAGCTGATGATTGACTTTGAGACACTATTCCCAACAGCTCAGTCATTGACGAAGTCCAGAGGAAGTTCGGAGTAAAGTCGATCATGGCTGGGAGAAGTCTGGAAGAGATTCAAAGAATAGTCGATCACTGTAGAGAATCGACTGAAAGTGAAGCTCAGAGAGCGTTTGGAGCAGTCCGATAGATGAATGGAGAAGCTCATGATTGGAGAAGTCCGGATGGTATTATGGAAGCTCGGACGGTCGGGGGAGTTCAGAAAGATGCCACACAAGGTCGGAAGCCGGAAGAGCCCAGGAAGGGTCGGCCTTTTATGAACTTCAGCTGGGGTTATTTTATACCCAACAGATCTAATTAGGAGGAAGGAAGAATTCTCTCAATTTGCACAACTCTACTGAAAACATTTTAAAAAAAATAGAAACTTAGCAAAAGTATGGATTAGATCTCCTCTTCTTTCATTGATCTCCTAAAAATTAAAGTACATAGTCTCTATTTATGATAATGATGTTTGTCCTTGATTCGGATCTCTTAATTTGCATATGACTAGCTTTCCAAAATTAACCATAAAATTGGAAAATAAATATAAAGATTAAAATTCTATAGAAGGTAGATATCCACTCCTATATCAACTTATCTTTTATCGCTATACTGAATGCTTCTGGATTGAGAGATACATCTAGTTAAAATCTTTTTCATTTTTTTTTGTTATTTGACTGATCTTGTTCAGGGCCCAAACTAATGGAATTAGGGGTAGATCACTCAGGGCACAATCTCCCTTTGGGTGTTGTGCTAAAATATATGTCTTAGATATTGCATGATTTTAAAAAAAAAATATTATCACAATTAGATATTGTATAACAAGTTATGGTCTCCAAAAATTGAGCATGCAATCGGCTTTTTGATATTGCCGATCTCGCTTTTAGACCTATGCTAACATTGCTTGTGTTGACGTCTTGTCTTTTTATCCTACAAAAGAATCATTATTGATAGGAATCTAGCTAAGATCTATATAACCATCTTAGTCTTATTAGAAAATTGACTAGGATGCATATATAGATTTCAAAAACTTTCAATCGCAGTAGAAAAATAATTGGATAAATCCTTTACCCCACATGCATTAGATCTCATCTAATCCTACCCAAGCGCAGAAGTAAAGGCATGCATATAATTTGAAAAATAAAATAAGGATGAGATCAAATCTCAATATCTTTGCACAGATAGAAATCACTGTAATCGATGATTTCGGATTCGAAGATCCTTGAGCTGCACACTTGTCGACCTCCTATAGGTATCCATCGGGATTAACCTGAATTCTTCTTCTCGTGTTAGATCCTTCTTCTCCGAGAAAGATCTATGCCTCTTGAATCTTGATCAGTAAATAATCTAGACTGTAACTTCAACCTTTGAACTGCAGCCTCTTTTTCCTCATTTCTTACTATAGAAGAGGATGCTTCTTCTTCTTTGACGTGTGAAATATAGAACACCCAACCCTTGGGGCATGGAAAAGAGAAGAGGGAGAGAGGGTGTGGCATGGAGAAGGAGAGAGGAGAGTTTTTGTTTCACAATATTCTACTCTCCAAATCCTAAGAGACTGTCTCTTTAAATAGATCTTTCCTTGATCCAAATAAAAAACTAATTAACTTAAAAAGGTACATCCTTATCTCATAAAGATTTTTACCTTTTTAATTTGATTTTTTTATTAAATTAGACTTAATTGGTAGGACATCAACCTCTTTTGGTAAGCATATAGGGCATCCCAGTCAGATAAGACAATCTGAGCGGGCGCCCTTGCAATAGAGGGCAGATAGATGGGGCGCCATCACTTGGCACCCCCTTAGGGTTTACATACACAAGAGAGGGGGGTGTAGCCCCTCTCTCTCTCCTTCCATGCCAATGCAAGAGAGAGGGTGGGGCCCTCTCTCTTTTTTATACCATCCAAGAGGTTGGCGCCCCTTGGTCCTACCACAAAAAGGAGGATTACGCCATCCCTTCTTTATAATAATTCCACACACACTATGTGGAGATAATGAGGAGATAATTTAGCCAACTTATTGACTTAATTCAATCCTCTTGGGCTCACAATTAGGCTCAGCTAAATCCTAATGGATTTAGGTTAGGTTCAATGTAATGAACTTGATTTAATCAAAGTCCCGAGAAGAATTAGGTTTAACCATATGCTAGCATAGTTCTCTTAAATCCAATAGGATTTCAATAAATCTTAATCCAATTAGAACTTCATAAGTCCAATTGGTAAATTCAAGATTAAATCTTTAATATGTGATCCCATAGATTTCATTCTATCAGATAGTGAGATATATTGTGATCTTCTTCATAATATCATCGAAACTCTTTTCGATAGATTGGAATATTTTCAATTCTACCCTTCGAGGTTCATCGATCATCAAGACGATGCTCCGATGAGTCTCACAATCCACTAGTGATACCTAGCAGTAATGTAGTGGCAACCCCAATAGAATAAAAATATGAATCTCTAGGTACAATTATCGTATGATTCAATCCTTCTATCATGAGTTTCAATTTGATGGAGATCATGGAGAGCTTGTCAGACTCCATCGTTAGTCATATGCTAGATTGGCTTGATTCAAATTAATTTGTGAATCTCGTAAAAACTCTTTTTTAGTATTCACACTTGGTTTGGTCAAAGACTTTCTGAACTCAATCTCGCAAATCGCATAGGACTTCTTCTTTTCTACCAAGATTGATAGATTTCATCTAGGTGTATCCTACTCCAAACAGTGAATCTGAGCCTACTGAAACCACATACACAGCAAGGATCCGAATGACTAGAGATCAAAAGAATATGCAGTCAAACTCAATAGCCTCACTTGCAATAGCCAATAACACTATAGGTCAAAGGACCCACTCACACCACTGCAGCATCGAGAAGATCACTGATAAGTGAGTAGATATCTATGTGGTTTCTCATATGGTTCCACATCCAATGCAAGTTATTCTCTAACAACTATCAGCTCCTCACTTCAGTGTCCCTACATTGCAGACTCGAGACTCATCTGCCCACAAGGGAGGTGAACTATACACCGATCTTGAATGGATTGATCACTGTCCTCTGTGATGATCCTTTGATTGAAAATATTTAGAAATTAATCCACTAATTAATATATATCTCAAATTCTCAACACTTTGAGAATATTTAAAAAATTATCTTTGTTAATTTTAGGATAAATCATGGACACATAAATATGATTAGAATAAAAAAATCTTTTACTGATAATAAAAATATTATAAGTACAAGATTAAGTTCTAGAATTATAAAATATGTTAGCCAATAATTGGCTTCTAGGGCACAAATCTAACAAACTCTCATTTGACCTAAAGCCAATTGACTATATACCTAAGATCCATCTTCTCAAGATGAGCTTTCGATCTTCTACTGGTTGAGAGGCTTGTCAGTGGATCACCATATTTTGTGTGGAGTCAACTCTTTGCATCTCGATGAACTTCTTCTTGAGATATTTGTAATGATGTGAAACTGCTGCTCCTTGAATTCTAGTAAGACCTAGGCTACTTAGCGAGAGCTATAGCACCATTGTTGTCGCAGTACAGGTGCAATGACATCTGATGGCATCACACTTAGCTCTGCAATGAATTTCTTGAACCAAAAGGCTTTCTTAGCAACTTCAGAGGTGGCTATGTATTTGGCTTCTATGATCGAATCTGCAATAATTGGCTGCTTGAAACTCTTTAAGCTAACTGACCATAATTACACAAGAAGATACACCCCGATGTAGACTTTCTATCATCGATATAGTCATGAAGTCTGAATTGGTGTATCCCTCAACTTACAGCTTCGATCCTCCACCAAAGATCAACAACAAATTCTAATTCTTCTCAAGTAATTTAGGAAGTTTTTAACAGCAATCCAGTGTGCTTCACTTGGATTCACCTAATATCTGCTCGTGACACTCATGGCAAGGGCTATATCAGGTCGTGTACATAACATGGCATACATGAAGCTCTCTATTACGGAAGCATAAGAGATCTTGCTCATGCGTTGGATCTCCTCAGGTGTATCAGGACATATCTTCTTGGAGAGATGAATGCCATGTCTAAGGGGTAAAAGATCGCTGTTGGAGTTTTCTATGCTGAACTTCTTCAGCACCTTCTCTATGTACATTCACTGTGAGAGTCCTATCATCCTCTTAATCTATCTCTATAGACCTTTATACCAAGAATGTAGGAAGCTTCTCCTAGGTCTTTCATGGCAAACTCTTTTGACAACCATACTTATTTCCATGTCAGCATGGGAATATCATTCCCAATCAAGAGGATGTCATCCATGTACAATACGAGGAATGTAACAGTGCTCCCACTGATCTTTTTGTATACACATAGCTCCTTCTCATTTTTTGATAAAATTAATATTTGGATCACATCATTAAAATGAGTATTCCAACTCTGAGATGCTTGCTTGAGTCTATATATAGACCTTTACAGCTTGCAGACTTTGTGAGATCACTATCACTGGATGTGAAACCTAAAGACTGCTCCATATAGATATCTTCCTCAAGATATCTATTTAGGAAGGTAGTATTCACATCCATCTGTCAAATTTTATAATTATGAAAGGATGCTATTGCAAGCAGAGTATGGATGGATTTCACATAGCTATGGACGAAAGATTTCATGATAGTTAGTACCTTCGCATTGACTATAATCTTTTACGACTAGCCTTGCCTTATAGGTCTCTACCTTACCATCCAATTTAATTTATTTTATAAATCTATTTACACTCAATAGGTACAATACCTTCAGGTGGATCTACTAAGGACCAAATCTGGTTAAAATGCATGGAGTCAATTTCTGACTTTATCGCTTCCAACCATTTCTCGGAGTCTATATCTAACATTGCCTCATCGTAGGTCTTGGGATCATTCCTAATATCTCTATCTCTCACAAAGAATGCTTCCTCTAAATTCTCTATAAAAATATCTAAGTATCTTTTAGGAGGATGGGAGATCCTACTTGATCTACGAAGTGGAGGAGGTATCACATCTACTTACTCATTACTGAGTTTAGATTTTTGGACTTAATGCTCTTCAGAGACTTTCTCTTTGAGCTCAATCTTCCTCTCACTACCTCCATCTTGGATAAACTCTTTTTTCAAAAAGACGATATGACGGCTCCACAATCACATTGTGATCCTCAGGAAGATAGAAGTAGTATCCCATGGTTTCCTTAGGATATCCTATGAAGCGAGCCCTAAAGGACCTAGCCTCTAACTTGTCCGTCTGTTATTGCTTGACATGAGCTGGACATCTTCAAATCATGAGGGTAACCAAGAGTGGCTTTCTTATATGTCATACTCATATTGTATGGTAGGAACAGATTTAGAGATAATTCGATTTAAAGATGAATCACAGAAAGCAATGCATGTCTCCAGAGAAAGACAGGAAGATCTATGAAGCTCATTATGGATCAGACCATATCTAATAGGATCTGATTCCTCCTTTCAGATATCCTGTTGAGCTAAGATATCCTTAGAGATGTCCACTGTGAGACTATACCATTATCTTTGAGATAGGTCTAAAATTCTTCACTGAGGTATTTTTCTTCTCGATCTGATCGAAGAAATCTTTATAATTTTTTTAATCTATTTTTCTACTTCATGTCTGAACTTTTTGAACTTTTTAAAAGTTTTAGACTTTCAATGCATCAGATACACAAACCATACCGTGAATAGTCCATTGGTAAAAATTATGAAGTAGATATAGCCACTCCTGGCTTACACATCGAATAGACCATACATGTTAGTGTATACCAAGGCTAGTATCTTAGTAGCCCTTTCTTCTTATCCCACAAAGGATAGTTTGACCATTTTTTCTTAAAGACATGATTCACAAATTGGATAAGACTCGAAAGTCAATGATCCGAGAAAACCATCTTTTTCCAGTTTATTGAGTCCTGTCCTCTCCAATATAGCCTAGCCTAAGGTGCCACAGATATTTTTGACTATCCATCTTTAAGTCTCTTAGACCCTATGTCATTCACAATTTGCTCGTTAATATTTATACTCATATCCATATATAAATGATAAAGACTATCATCAAGAAAGCACGTTGCAACAACTTTATATTTCAAAATAAATTGAACATATATTTTATTGAAATAAATATTATAATTATCCATGTGCCAGTATAGATATGAAAATCAAATTTCTACTGGGCTACAGGTAATATAGCAGTCTTTAAAAATTAAAAACTAACTCCTAACAATAATCGCAGAAGGTAGGTCCCGACGGTCCAACAGTAGTAATCCTTGCTCCATTGCCGATCCGAAGAGTGATCTCACCTTCCCTCAGCCCTCTCACTTCTTCAAGATCCTGTATAGAAGTGCACAAATGAGCACTTGATTCAGAATCTAGAATCCTACTAGAAGAAGAAGAAATTGTTAGATTAGTTTTAATAATAAGTATATTAGACGTACCTTCAGAAAGCTCATCCTTCTTTCTGCTCTTGACAGTCGTCAGGTAGGCTGGACAGTTCCTCATCCAGTGGCCTTCAACGTTGCAATGGAAACACCTTTCTTATCGTCAATCTTTTTTGGAACCTATTTTTTGGACTTGGCCTCGTTCTTTTGCTTCTTCGCAAGCTTTTTCTTCTTCTTGAAAGAAGATTTACTTTTGGAGGAAGCTTGCTCCACAGCCAGAATTGTACCCTCGAGCTCTTCAAGATGCCCTCTATTGTTACCAGCATATTCAGTAACTCAAGCAAAGTGCTATCAATTTTGTTCATATCGTAGTTCATAATGAACTACCTATATGAATCAAAAAGAGACTGGAAGATCAGATCCACCTGTAATTCTTTATCCATATTCATGCCGAGCTTCTGAAGCTCCTCGATGTCCTTGATTATTGTCAAACAATGATCATTGATGGACTGTCCATCACGCATTTTTGCTCTGAAAATTTTTGAGAGACTTTAAAGTGAGCTGTGCAACTTTGCTCCCATACAACTCTTACAGGTGAGTCAGTATCTCTCTGATAGTCCTCATGTCTTCTATTGAATGTATACCCTGGAAGTCAATCTTGGCTGACACATTTCATATCTCTAAGACATAATTTTATATTTATTGGGCAGTTATATTACCATTCATATTTATGTGTCCATAAATCATCCAAGGGGACTAACAAGATAATGACATATATTCTCAAAAAGTTGAAAATTTGAGACATGTATCATTAATGATTGATTCCTAAATTGCTTCTGATCATAGGATCATCATGGGGATGGTGATTGATCCAGATAGACCAGTGCATGGATCACTTCCTTCAGATAGATGGATCTTGAGTCTGCAGTATAGAGACACTGGAGCGAGAGTGTAGGTGGTTGTTAGAGAATAACTAGCATTGAAAGTGACCAATACGAGAAGTCACATGGATATCTGCTCACTCATTAGTGATTTTCTCAATGCTGCGGTTGTACAACTGGTTCTTTGACCTGAGATGACACTACTGCTCACAGTGAGGCTGCTGGAGTTTGACTGATACATCAATATGGATCTCAATGAGCTCTTGTAGTGGATGTTGGTGATAGTTGGTCCACTATAGGAGTGGAGTGTACATCAAGATGGGATCTATCAATCTTAGCAGAAGGAAGTAGTCCTATGAAATTTGAGAAGCTGAGTCCTTAAGTCTATGGCCATAGTAGTGTGATTGATGAAAAAGAGTTTTCATAGAGTCACATATGGACTTAAGATGTTTGAATCTATCATATGATCGATGTTGAGATTTACGATTCATCTATGACCTGTCATTTGGTTTGAACTTACGATAGAGGGACTGTATCATACGTTAACTGCACCTAGAGGTTCAATCATCTTTTATTCTGCTGGATTGCCACTATATGCTGCTAGGTGTCACTGATGGATTGTGAGACTCACAAGCATCATCTTGATGATCAATAATCCTTGATAGGCAGAGTTGGAACTGTTCTAATCTATTGAAAGAGTTTCAATGATATTATGATAGAGATCACAATATATCTCATTACCAGACAGAATAGAACCTATGGGGTCACATACAAAGAGATTTTTGACGGATCAGATGGTTGAATTATGATTATGAATCGTAATACGATTTGATTATCAATTTGATTAATAATTGATCCAATGTAAATATTATATTATGTAACTTACTAAAGAGTTAGTAAGTTATAGAAGACTTAATTAGCAATAGGATTGCTAATTAACTTAATTTGATTGAGCAATAGAGCTTGCATCAAGTTTAATTTGATTGAATTTAATTTGATTTATTGTGGGTTTTGATTTGATCAACCCTATAGGATTATAGGATAATCCCAAAGGATCGGATGATTAGACTCAGTTGAATTAAGATTTGGGTTTGATCTAATTTTTAATTAGACTAGGATGTATGTATTCCTATTTAGACTAAAAATCTTTATTTTTATAGTACATTAAATTCTAATTAGATTAGGATTAAAAATTGAGTTTGACTCATGCATCAAGAAAGAGTCCAATTGGACTAGGACTCCTTCAATTAGGAAAAATCCAATCTAAATTAATTGGGCTCCAAATCAGATTTAGATTTCTATCTTTTTGAGTCTAATTTAGTCCTAATATGATTAGGATTGGTTAGTATTTTATTTGACTTAAAACAATCATATCTAATGATAGAGTCCCATGTTCTTAAAACTCTCATCTCCCCAACTTCAAACTCTATCTTCTCTCTATTTAAACCCAGCTCCTTGGACATTGAAGACCAGATAATAACCAGATATTGATGCCTAAAATGAGGGAGTTTGTGCATGAAAAATTATGGAGGGAGAGGGAACGGCATGGATGTGGATGGCATGAGGTTTGTTGGCTTTGATCTCTTCTTTTTTACAACAATCAATTATTGGTTGTTAGGACATCATCTTTTCTTCTTCTTGTCCATGTTTAGATATGGATGTCTCTTTCTTTCTTTGTCCAAAAGTTGGATAAAATTCTTACATCTCTATTGTAGAGATTTGGTGCATGGATTTTAGGAAGAAAAGGGAAGAAAGAGTTTTTCTCATGATCTCTAGCATAGAGATCAAGATCCTCTTACATCTTCTTGTTCTCTATGAGTGTCTTAGGAGAAAAAAAAATTTTCAACCATTAAGATATAATTTTTACAAGGGAGCTAGCATCTCGATGCAATCAAAAGATTTTTGATCAGATCAGAATCTCGTGTGGATATCTATAGAGGTCGGATGCTTGTGTGGCTAGAAGGGACCTTCAAAAGACATCTATGATCATCTGTTCACATTGAAGATTGATCCATATTCAGATATGCTTTAATTTATTTACTCTATTTAATTTTTGTATATAAATCTTATCTCACATATGATGATCATATTTATAGTTTGAAGATTTGATCTTATGCATGCTTAGATTAAATTAGATTAAATCTGAAAATTTTAAAATTTTACTGTATATTTATTTTATAAAATCATGCATGCATAAAATTATAAAACTCCAACAGTGGTATCAGAGCCATATCATATGCATGAGTTTAAGATTTAGATTTAAAATCTATAGAAAAAATTTTAGATCTAAAAGGTTTTGATGTTGTTTTGACATAAGATTATCCTGACATAACTTGTTATGCTGTATGGTTGTCCTAAAATGATGTTAAAATTTTTAATTAGATTAAATTTTTAGATCTAATTTTTTTAGCATATATGTGATATATATTTATTATTTAGATCTAAAAAGAGTTTTGAGATCTATTTTAATTCATATGTATGATATATGAAAGTATGTTTAGGACTGAAATTTATTTCTATGATCTGAACTTGTCTATGTATATGATACATATTTGTATGTATGATCTGAAATTATTTTGAGATTAAAATTTACTCTTTATGCAAAGAATTTAGATCTAAAAATTTTGATTTAAGATCTAAAATTAATGTTTGTACATGAGAAATTGGTCATGGGTAGATCAAGTTAGGTTCTGTAATTGGATTACATAAAAAGATTTTTGATTTGATCATATTGGGTCTAAATCGATTTAGCAGTTGATCAAATCAAGTTAAGTATTGATTAGGATGAGGTCTTAAGATCCTTCAATTATGGTTGATCGAATTGATTGACATCCATATGTAGAATCAATTAACCTAAGGACCTAATTCAGCTCTGTGGCTTGAGTTTGATTCACCTAAGCCGACCTATTTGGATCAATTATCTAATTAGTGTCTAAAATAAGTAATTAAAAGGTGATTATTTAATTGGTTTCATTCGCTTATCTAGTCAATTTATTGATGTCTAAAAAAAGTAATGGAGGGATCCCCACCAATCTTCACTTATCTGGCCAATTTGGAAGATGGAGTATCAATTATGGTTGCTTGGTGGTTTGATTAAGCCCATGCCAATTATATCAGTTATATGATAATTGATTAGATGAGACCTAAATCTAAATCTCTCCACCAAATATTAAGTCTAAGGTCTTCCATCATTGTAGATATACGGACGTGCTACCGATGTTGATTGTTCTTAACTGGTCATAGTGGTTCAGTTGCATCGAAAACACGCAATCACTCTATTAGCAAAGAGTTGCTGTAAGGTAAAGATGGGGTTGGGCCCAATAACTATTAGATGAGGGGCCTAATGACGGCTTTACACCTACTTGTGAATGATGGGTCTGGCTTAACTAATAAGTGTAGGCAATAACTGTTAGGTGAGCTTACATGACTTAGAGACCAAGTAGCTGCAACATGCTTAGAAAAGCATTTGGACAAAGAGTTATCCATGCATCGATGTTCATTTATGTTACCAATAACTATTAGGTGAGATGCACGGCATCGGTGGGACCGCAATGCCCATTAAAAATTCAATTATCGCATTTAAAATTTTGTTTATCTATCCGGAGAGTGTGAAAGATTTGATAAAATAGTGGGAGTCTCTTTTTGCATCTAAAAATTTTTAGAGTAAGTCATAAAATAAGTATAAATATTTAATTAAAATCTTTTCTCTCTGTTATTCATTGTGTCAGCTTCCAACACTCTAGCTCAAATCCTAGATATCAATCGATTAACCAAAATCGAGTATATAGACTGGCTCATAAACTTAAGAATTATTTTTAATATTAAAAAATTAAGTAATGTACTCTATCGAGTTATTCTATTGTTATCAATCCGACCAATCCATAGTCAACGAGCTATACTTGATGAGTGGTGGACAACAACAATTAAGATAGGTGCTATGCATGAGCACATGTTCACTGCCAATAATATGTTGATTTATCTACAAGTATTATGAGATAATCAGAATCGCACAGCATATGTGATGCATGATGGACAGTCAGTCTATAATCATTATTTGATAATGATCAAGGACATTAAGGAGCTCAAAAGGTTAGACATGATCATGCATAAAGAATTGCTTATGGATTTGATCCTGTGATCCCTGATTAGTTTATATGGATAGTTTGTGGTAAGCTATCATATAAAAGACCATCATGGCACCTTATCTGAATTAGTCAAAGTGTTGATAACAAAGAAACCTTGAAAGAGTTCAGAGGCAAATACCTGGAGAGCCTAAAAAAATAAAGACACGCTTAAAGTAGGCATGTCAAGATTGCTCAATGTCATCTTTATGATTTTTTCTTCTCTCCGTTGAGTTATGGACTCTAGTGTAGAGTTGATGAGAAAATAGAGGACTGAAAAAGTAACCCTTAAATTGGCTATAGAGCAACAGTTACTGCTGTGGCCATGGGTATGTATCCTTTGTGATCATCATTTGGATTAATTCTGAGAGACAGTCTTTATCATTTGCATAGTGATGCATATGTGAACTTAATTGAGTAACCAGTGAATGCCATTGGATCTAAAAGATCCAGATTTGAGATGAACCTTAAAGTATATGTAGATCCTTAGGCAAAGTCATATTGGAGAAGAAATGATTAACAAACTAGAAGAATTATGGACCTTTGGGCTTATTAACTGCCAAGTCAAATCTAGTTTGTGTATCATCTCTTTGAGAAAATATGACCAAGCTATTCTTGTGGCGACAAGAGAAAAAGGATCATTAAGATACTTATCCTTGTACACATTTAATGTGTGTAGCCCATGTGATGTGCTAAGCAAAGAGTTGTCTCTACTTTGTATATGAGATACAAATCTAAAATTTTTGAAAGGTTCAAAGAATTCAGATGTAAGTAGAGAAACAAATTAAAAATTTTTAAAGGTACTTCGATCAGATCGAGGATGCAATACCAATGAAAAAAATTTTTTGGTTATCTCATAAAATGATATTATTTCATATTGGACTACTCTTAGTACATCTCAGCTCAACGAGATATGAAGAGTCATGAGACTATATGAGATATGATCTGGTCCATAATGAACTTCACTGATTTATTCATATTTCTTTAGGGACATGCTTTATTTCTATAAAATTGGGTTCTCTCTAAACCTGTTCCTACCACAGCATATGAGATATGGGATGGTGAGAACTGAATCTTGATTATTTTGAGATTCAAGGATATCCAGCCTCTGTCTACAACAGTAGGTGGATATGTTAGAGAATAGATCTATAAAGCTCATCCTAAAAAAGATTGGGATACTACTTTCTGATGGTATTACAATATGATTATGACCCGACATTGCTATCTTCTTGAAAAAATTATTTAACCAAGGTAAAGTAGTGGGAGGAAAGTTAAGCTCAAAGAGAATCTCTGAAGAGCAGTGAGCCTTGAGACCTTAAGAACTTATTTATCATCATGAGCCAGTAGACGTATATTCCTCCTCCACCTCGTACACATAGTAGGATCTAAAGGGAAGAGAACAGTTTTCCTCCAGAATGCCCAGGTTGCATCTAAAAATTTTTTCTAATATTTCACTTGTTTAATGATCAAATCTTTATCTGAATCACAGTGAAACCAGGGATCAAATCCCAAATTATCTGATATAAACCTTCATAGAGGTCTGAATATGCAGACCCTCTACTTCGCATGCACGTCGATGCCGCAGGAAAGCAGGATGAACTCCAATCCAATTGACTTTACAACTCAATCAATCGAGGGATGAGATATGATAATGTGACACCTCCACCAGCAGGTAGGATGTCCAAGAAGGATCTATGTCCAAGGAGAAGAGGCGGCAACAAAGGGAGAGATGTAGAAGATGAAGGATCTCTCTCTTCACACGCTTGTCTCTCTCTCTTTTTCTCTTCTCTCAATTTGATTTGTTTGCTATTCTATTCTCTTCTCTTATCCATAGGTAGAGACTCTCTCTATTTATAGATGATTCTCATGACCCAATGAGAGGAGGACTCTTTATTCAAATCTAATTTGAATTGGTCATAAAAGAAGGACTCCTACATGAGATATAATTGCCATCACTTATGACATCCACTTTGCACCCACTCCTACACCCACATGGGATGCTCCAAATAAATACCAAACTAATTTTTGGTCATGCTTCATGAGTGAGTATTCTCAATGCAAGTAGGAATAGTCATATCTTATCCAAAACAGGTCCGATTCGAATCCGATTCGAAGCTGGTTCGAAATAATTTTGAAAGGCTGTCAATCTTAAATTCTTTAGGACTTTTGTACCAAGTCTAATTTAGATTTTGGATCTATTTAAGTCTAATTAATTCAGATCTAATTTGAAATTAATTAGTACTTAAATTCAATCTTTCATATGTTTCATGGATCATAGATAAAAATTATTCATCCCTGAGATTGAACCTGAACCTCATGTGTAGTGCTAGCTAGACATAGTCAACTCTTCAATCCCGTTTGACCCATAACTCAATTCTCAATCAAGTTAGCTTATATATTCAATCAAGTCAAGTACCTCCAGATTGGACATATAAACATAGGTCAATTCCTTCCTACTTTGTCTGACTTGTCTGCGTGACTTCATAGGTTCAAACACTAAGCCGATAGCACATTAATCAATTTCTGCACTAATTGAGATACCATCTAGCAATGATTTCCGACGTCTAGATAGATCGAATTATCATAAAAAAATATTTCAGAATCCATACACATGGTTACCGCATAATTCATCTTTTTGACCCTGGATGCTCTAGGATGGTCTCAAGTTAACTGTCAACTGAAATTACTTCATCCACATTGTATTTCAACCTTTCAAATCCATCTCATGGATTACCCTGGTCAAGACTTTACTAAATTGAAATACAGCGATACATCAACTTCAATAATCCAGAGGGGTCAATCCCATCTTGATCCACACACAGACTTCACAAGTACTTGACTGTACCTAGTAGCCTTCCATCACTGCATTAAAAATTCAGGAGTTCAACACTAAAGTACAGTGAGTTGCATGCAAGTCACTATGGTGATCTTAGGTCTGAAAGATATTTATACTTACATATTTTGCGAGCAGCTCTTGACAGCAAAATGCTCAGCAAGTGAGTCACTTGTTCAGTGATGATGTACCCTTACATCTCACCTGTATGCCATACCAGTATCACCAAACTCTTTGGTTAAGAGGACAACCAATCCATATAGCACACAACGACCTTCACTCGATAAATGTCATCATCCCGTAATGATGTATCATTTGATCACGAACTTATTTAAGAACTATACGATAAATCTTCTCTTTATCGTACACTAGCATAGTTCTAGAGACTTCATCACAGTACAAGAGTTCAAGAAAGATGTCACTTTGTGATGAAAAATATTAGAATAACTATTATTCAATAATCAATAATTCATATACAAGGATGAACTCAATCGTCACATGATTGATTTTAGGACACAATTCCCAACAACTCTCACTTGGACTAAAGCCAATCGAGGTAGTATCTTATATCCATCTTCAATTTGAAGTCATCGAACTCTTTGATCTCGAGAGCTTTAGTGAAGGGATCGGCTAGGTTCTCCTTTCCATCGATCTTCTGAAGCTCGATGATATCTCGGTTCACGATCTCTCATACTAGGTGATAGCGGCGTGAAATATGTTTAGTGCGATGGTGCGACTTAGGTTCTTTCCCCTGAGCTATGGTACTGGAGCTATCACAATATAGCAGGATAGGACCATCAATGGAAGGTACAACTCCCAGCTCGATAATGAACTTTCACAACCACACTACCTCTTTCGTAGCATCCGATGCAGCAATGTATTCCTCTTCGCATATAGAATCGGCCATAGTATGTTGCTTGAAACTTTTTCAGCAAACAGCTCCTCCATTAAAGATAAATACGTAGCCCGATACGCTTCTGCTTTCATCACAATCTGACTAAAAACTAGAATCAGTATATCCTACAAGTTTCAGATCAGAGTCTCCATAGATAAGCCATTGGTCTTTAGTATTTCTCAAATACCTAAAAATTACTTTTGCAATCATCCAATGCTTCTCACCCGGATCTAACTAGTACCTACTTACTATCCCTAGTGAATAGGCCACATCCGACTTTGTACATGTCATAGCATACATGATAGATCCCACTGTCAAAGTATATGGTATTCTACTCATACGCTCTCTCTCCTCAAGAGTTGTCGGATAATCTTTATTGGAAAGAGTAATTTCATGACCTATCGAAAGATAGCTTTTCTTGAAATTATCCATGTTGAACAGCTTCAACAAGATGTCAATGTACGTGGATTGTGACAATCTAAGCAACTTTCTAGATCTATCCCTATAGATCTTCATCCCTAGGATGTAGGATGCTTCTCCTAAGTCCTTCATGGAGAACTGTGATGACAACCATAGCTTCACACTCTGCAAAATTGGGATGTCATTTTCTAGTAACAGTATGTCATCCACATACAGCACAAAAAAAATGACCATAGAATTGCAAGCCCATTTGTAGACGCAAGGCTCTTCTCCGTTCCTAACGAAGCCATACGTTTTGATTACTTTATCAAAATGCATGTTCCAACTCCTCGATGCCAGCTTAAGTCCATAAATTGACCTTTTCATCTTGCACATTTTTGACTCGTCTGTGGATGTGAACCCTTCAGATTGTATCATATACACCTCTTCTTCCAGCTCTTCATTAAGAAAAGTGATTTTGACATCCATCTGCCATATCTCATAATCTAAGTGTGCAGCGACAGCAAGCATAATCCGGATGGACTTGAACATTACCACAGGAGAGAATGTCTCGTCATAGTCAATACCATTACATTGACGGTAATCCTTAGCAACTAGACAGACTTTATAGGTCTTTACCTTCCCGTCCGCTCCTCTTTTTCTCTTGAAAATCCATTTACACCCTATAAATTTTATCCCTTCAGACAGAACAACTAGTGTCCATACACTATTGATCTCCATGGACTCCATCTCAAACTTCATGGCCTCAAGCTATTTTTGAGAGTCAGACCTTTGCATGGCCTTCATATAGGTGATCAGATCCTCATCGTTCTCATCAAGTTCAATAGGATCACCGTCCCATATCAGAAAATCATAGTATCTGTCTGGCTGACGTGGTACTCTATCGGATCTCCTTAATGGTGCCTCTACTAACTCTGGATTTGATTCACCAATCAAACTCAATTCTGTATGTGTCGGTCCTTCCACCTCATAAACTTCATCAAGTTCAATTTTATGGATATTAGCTTCTTTACCAAGGAACTCCTTTTTCAAAAAGACTGCCCGACTGCTGACAAATACTTTTTATTCTGCAGCAAGGTAGAAGTAGTACCCTTTAATTTTCTTTGGGTACCCTACGAACAAGCATCTATCAGACTTCGATTCAAACTTATCTGTCTTTAAATGCTTGACATAAGCTGGACGCCCCCAGATCCTAAGATGTGAGAGCACCGGCTTACGCTCAGTCCATATGTCATATGGAGTTTTATCGACAGACTTACTGGGCACCTTATTCAAAATATAGCAAGCAGTCTCTAGAGCATATCTCCAAAAAGATATTGATAGATTGAAAAAATTCATCATGGATCAGACTATGTCTAACAAGATTCGATTCCTCCTCTCGGACACACCATTATATTGTGGTGTTCCAATAGGGGTCCATTATGAGAGAATCCCATTCTCTTCTAGATATGTCAGAAACTCACTAGTGAGGTATTCACCTCTTCAGTCTGACCGAAAGATCTTAATACTCATTCCAGTTTGTATCTCTATTTCAGTATGGAATTATTTGAATATTTCAAATGATTCTGACTTATGCTTTATAAGATAGATATACATATACCTTGATAGGTCGTCTGTGAACATAATAAAGTAGTAGTATCCTCCTCTGGCACTTATGTTCATAGGCCCACATACATCAGTATGTATTAGACCTAGGACATCACTGGCTCTTTCATCTTTTCTTTTAAAAGGTGACTTAGTCATCTTACTAAGTAGACAAGATTCACAGGTAGGCAATGATTCACAATCATCTATCTCAAGGACACATTCCTTGATCAACCTGTCAATCCTATTTTTGTTCACATGACCAAGCCTACAATGCCAAAGGTAGGATTCGCTGACATTATCTATTTTGGAGCATTTACTAGGTGTGTACATTACACTAATAGGTCGTGATATTATGTATATGCCATGTTTTAATTGTCTACACATAATTATAGTATCATTCGTAATGATATCACAAATTCATCCTTTATTATAAACTTGTAACCAAGTTTGGCCAAAAGGCCTACAGAAATGACATTCATCATAAAGGAAGGACAATAATGACAATCATCTAATATGACACTACTGGACTCGAAGACAGACTGCAAAGTTTCCAAGGTCAGAACTGAAACAAGGCTTCCATCTCCAACATGAAGGAACCGCTCACCCTCTCAAAATTTTTTACTTATCTACAGTTTTCTGCAATGAATTGCATATATTAACAGGATTTTTAATATCCAATATCCAGGTAGTAGTATCACAAACAGAAAAATTACAAGGTGTTATCATATAAATACCTTATGAAGCAACCACTTGCCTCTTTCTCTTGTTCTTAGGCCTGTTTGGGTCAAGGGTGGCTATATAAATAGGATAATTCTTTTCTCAATGACTCAGCTTCTTACAGAAGAAGCACTCTACCTGGCTCTTATCAACTTTTGATGATTTGCTATGCTTGGGATCGACGGCATGAGATTTTTGCACCTTTTTCTTCTTTCCTCTCCTAGAGGATCGATGCCCCGTAGATGAACCTCTCACTAAATTCACTGGCTCCTTTTGGAGCTGGTGATCCTTCTCAAAAGTCTGCAGTAACCCTAGTAAATCATGGTAGTTTACTGTAGGCTTCGTCATTCTATAATGACTGAGAAGGATAGATAGGATTTCGATAGTGAATTGATGATAGCATCCTTGCTTAACTATTCATGCAACGGAAAGCCAAGTTTGCTAAGGCATTCAATCTGCTCAATCATGTATAATACATGATCGATAACTGAAGCTTCCTCTCACATATGGGCATTGAACATTGTGCAGAAGATTTTATATCTCTCTGCATCCTCAGGGGTGCCGAAAGACTCATTCAATATTTGAATCATCTCCTTAGACTGTGCATCCTCGAACTTACGACTAAGTTCATCGTTCATAGCTGCCCTCATCATGCAATGCATAGTCATACGATCATTGAGCCACTTCATGTAAGTGTCTCTCGCAGCACGAGGAGCATTGGCTGTAGGTTCTTCAGGTGTCTGATCCGTAAAGATATATAAAATTCTTTCGTGCTCTAACACGATCTTCAACTTTCGATACCAGCTAACGAAGTTGGGTCCGATGAGCTTGCCACTGTCCAACAGCGAACGGAGGGATAGTGTCACGCCCCCGACCCGAGATTTGAATCGAGGGTCATGGCAACCGCCGCATACTCATAGAATACTTTTTCCATAAGCATGCAAGGCATCTCATCATGATATCTTCACACAAAGTTAAATAAATTTTTTAATATTTAATAATCAAACCTTAGTTCAAATAACAAATCAAAACTCAGTGTTCAAAAGAAAATAACTGTCTGACAAAGTCAACACTAAAAAAAAGACTAAAAGTCTTGAATCAATTTTTTTTAGAAAGTCCTAAATCAATGAGCTAACTCCATCTCTAATCGCTCTCCCAACCGAAATCCCGCATCACGCTAATTTTCTGGATCTGTAAGAAAAACATAAAACTCATCATGAGCTAAACAGCCCAGTAAGCAGTGTATACCTTTAACTGAATAAATCAGGCAAATAATACTATACATATCGATTTACTGATAATAACAAAATCAATATATAGTTTCATGAAATCATAATCATACTATCAATCATATACAAAATTCAATTCATCATAATTTTAAATTATGCTTTTCATCTTAAATTCATCAATTTCTTAAGTTCTTCTTACCAACCATGACTATGACCACATTATCCCTGTGGCAGGGTCATAATACCGCGTATCTGCTTGCGGTGGGCTGCGAATCATCTGGCAGCCAAGTCCTTTGGAACCGCTGGTCTCACTGGCGGTTTGTCACTGGTCTCTCTGGCGATATGTCGCTGGTCTCGCTGGCGACATAAACCCTCAGGACAGTCAATTACCAACGTATATGCCCCCATTGGTGGGATCCTCAACACAGTTAGGTTGTCAATTTCATATTATCTTCCAATTCATATATTATTTTCAAAATAATATAAATAAATAATATTCGAATCAAATCAATCATATTATTCTTTGTGATCATACATCATCATAATAATTTTTTTCAATAAATAACTTCAATCATAAATAATTTTCTATAATTAACTTTAATCATAAATAATTTCAACAATTATGTCAATAAATAATTTCAATCACAAGTATGCATAAATTTATTTAATTCAGAATTTATAATTTATCAGATAAATTCAATAAAAGTAAACACTACTTACCTCAAAAGAAAATCCAACTAGGAATTCTAGGAATCTCGAAAATCCTTCTCTGAACCTAATACGTCAAATATCATATACTTTTTTTAATCAAAATTTCATCAAATTAAAAATAATTAAAATTATTAAAATCTAATGTCCCCATGAGGATCAACTTGACAACAGCATCCAGGATTTTCGGACTAACCCATGGATACCCTAATTATATTTATTTATTTTTTTTTATTTTATTTATTTATTTATTATTATTATTATTATTATTATTTTTAATTAATTCCATAAATCTTAAAAATCTAAAAGAGAGAGAGAGAGCAGAGAGAGAAAGTTTCTCTCTCTTCTTTTTTTTTCTTTTTCTTCTTTTTCTTTTCTTTTTCTTCTTTTTTTCTTCTTTTTCTTCTTTTTTTTCTTCTTCTTCTTCTTCTTCTCGGCTCTTTCCACGCCGAAACAGGGGACCGACGTCCCCTCCTTTTGCCGGGCCCTTCAGGCCACGGTCACCGTGGCGGAGGCCAGTGGCAGAGGGAGGCTGCTCCCCCGGTTATGGAGGAGCATGGCCAGTGGTCGATTATGATCGCCGATGTCAGAAAATCAAGAAAAAAGAGGCCCAAAATAGGGGTCTCTTTTCTGATCGAAAATCGACGACACTCGTCGCCGGCCATCACGCGCAAGGGTATGGGAGGAAAGGGAAGGAAGAGAGGAAGGGGAGGAGGACTTACCTCGGCTTTCGGTGACCCCACCGGCGAGCAATCACGGTGAAAATCAAGACGATGTCTGCGGCTCCGATCGAGAAAATAGGGAGAAAGAGAGAGGGAGGAGGTCGATGTTCGATTTCTCGGGAGAGGGGAGGTCTTCTTATAGAGGGTCCTAGGACTTCGAGAGGTCCTAGGACTCCCAATTTGCTTGGGTCTCATCGGAGAAGAAGACTCCTATCGAGAGTCTTCTTCCCGATTTTCCTCTCTATTTTTTTTTTTGTGGGCTTGGATCTTGATGTCATGGGCTTGGGCTTGGGCTATAACATTCTTCACCCCTAAAAAAAAATTTCGTCCTCAAAATTTTTCATACCTGTAGTCTCGAAGAGCTTGGGATATTTTTGCTTCATTTCTTCCTCTAGCTCCCATGTAGCTTCTCTTTCGGAATGTCGACTCCACTGTACCTTGACATAAGAAATGTTGTGATGTCTCAGCACCTGTTCTTTACGGTCTACGATCCGTATCAGATATTCTTCATATGATAGATCTTTTCTGGCTTGTACTGGTTCAAGTTCAACGATGTGACTTGGGTCTGGTAAATATTTCTTTAACATAGAAACATGAAAAATATTATGTACTCCTGCAAGTGAAGGGGGTAAGGCAAGTCGATAAGCCACCTCACCAATCCTTTCCAAAATCTCAAACGGACCCACATATCTAGGATTCAATTTGCCACGAATGCCAAATCTTGAGATTCCTTTTGAAAGAGATACTTTAAGAAATACATGGTCACCAACTTCAAAATTCTAATTTCCATCTCCTGTTGTCTGCATAACTTTTCTGTCTGCTTTGTACTGCCCGAAGTCATTCTTTAATTAATTGAATCTTCTCGACTGCTTGTTGAACAAGTTCGGGACCCAATATTCTTCGCTCACCAACATCATCCCAGTGAATCGGTGATCGACATCTTCTACCATATAAAGCTTCATAAGGTGCCATACCAATGCTGGCCTGATAGCTGTTATTGTAAGCGAACTCAATCAAAGGTAGATGCTCATCCCATATACTTTTCATACCCAAAATATAGGTTCTCAACATATCTTCTAAGATCTGAATAGTTCTCTCTGACTGACCATCAGTCTGTGGATGAAAAGCTATACTGAAGTTCAATTTTATTCCTAATGCCTTGTGTAAGCTCTTCCAAAACTGTGACACAAATCTGGTGTCTCAATCTGATACGATGGTCACTGGAATTCCATGTAGCCTTACAATTTCTTTCATAGACAACTTTGCTAGTCTTTCCAAAGTAAATCCAACTCTAATTGGTAGAAAGTGTGCAGACTTTGTCAATCGGTCCACAATCACCCAGGCTGCATCATTTTTACTTGGAGTCTTCGGTAGTCCAGTTACAAAATCCATAGTGATATGTTCCCACTTCCATACTGGAATATCAAGAGGTTGAAGTAGTCCCGCAGGTCTCTGATGTTCAGCTTTAACTTGTTGACACACCAAATATTGAGCCACAAATTGAGCGATCTCTCTCTTTATATTATTCCATCAGTACATTTTCTTTAAGTCTCTATACATCTTAGTACCTCTCGGATGAACTGTATAACCGGTCTGATGTGCCTCCTGAAGTATTTCATGCTTGAGTGCTGAATCATTGGGTACGCAAATCCTATTTTCGAACCTTAACGAACCGTCTTCATGTATCTTGAATTCAGATGGAACATCAGCTTCCACTGAATTTCTTATTTTCATTAGTTGTGGATCATCATTCTGGGCAACTGAAATTCTTTCAATGAGTGTTGGCTGAACCCTCATGTTGGCTAATCGTACTGTCGAGTCATATATTCGGATGTCTAATTTCAGTTTTCTTATATCCTCTAATAATTGACTTTGATGTGTAATTAAAACTGCCAAATTTTCCACAGATTTTCTACTAAGGGCATCAGCAACAACATTAGCTTTCCCGGATGATAATGGATTGTTAAATCATAATCCTTTAATAGTTCTAACCACCTTCTCTGTCTCATATTCAATTCTTTCTACGTAAAAATATACTTCAAAGTCTTATGATCAGTAAACACTTCACACTGTGCACCGTAAAAGTGATGTCTCCAAATTTTTAGGGCAAAAATCACTGCAGCTAATTCCAAATCATGTGTCGAATAATTCTGTTCATATGGTTTCAATTGCCTTGAGGCGTAGGCCACTACCTTACCATGTTGCATCAAAACACAGCCGAGTCCCTTTTTAGAGGCATCACTATATATTGTGAAACCTTCATCTCCTGTTGGTATAGTAAGGATAGGGGCTGAAACTAGTCTTTGTTTTAACTCTTGAAAACTCTGTTCACAATCTTCGGTCCACTCGAATTTAACCCCTTTTTGAGTAAGACGAGTCAAAGGTGCAGCTATGCGGGAGAATCCTTCTACAAATCATCTGTAATATCCTGCCATTCCCAGAAAGCTTCGAATCTCAGAGATATTTGTAGGTCTGTTCCACTGCATCACAGCTTTCACTTTTGCTGGATCTACAAAAATTTTATCTTTAGATACGATGTGTCCTAAAAAGATGATTTTGTCCAGCCAAAATTCATACTTCTTAAATTTGGCATAAAGCTTTTCTTTCCTCAATATTTGTAGTACACACCGTAAATGTTCTTCATGCTCCAATTTACTTCTTGAATATATCAAGATATCATCAATAAATACGATAACAAACTTATCAAGATAGGATCTGAATATTCTGTTCATTAAATCCATAAAGGTTGCTGGAGCATTGGTTAACCCAAAAGGCATTACTAAAAATTTATAATGTCCATAACGAGTTCTAAATGCAGTCTTTGGTATGTCTTCTGTTTTGATTTTTAACTGATGATATCCTGAACAAAGATCAATTTTAGAAAAGACTTGTGCACCTTGCAACTGATCAAACAAATCATCGATTTGAGGTAGAGGATACTTATTTCTGATAGTATTTTTATTCAACTCTCTATAGTCGATACAAAGTCTCAGACTACCATCCTTCTTTTTCACAAATAAGACTGGAGCTCCCCAAGGAGATACACTAGGCCTTATAAAACCTTTATCTAATAAATCCTGTAATTGATCTTTTAACTCCTTCAACTCCATAGGGGCCATTCTGTAAGGAGCTTTAGAAATCGGACTGGTATTGGGTGCCAACTCAATGGTAAATTCAATTTCTCTGTCTGGTGGTAGTCCGATTAAATCATCAATGAATACATCCGAAAATTCATTTACGATAGGAATATCCTGTAACTTCAATTCATCCTGTTCTTTATTCTTTATTGATACTAGGTAACCTCTACATCCCTTTCTTAGCATCTGTCTAGCTTGCACAAATGAAATAATACGTGGAGGGGTGGTTCCTGTACTTCCATCAAAACTAAAAGTTACTTCTTTCGGTATGTGAAAGTTTACTCTCTTTCCATGGCAGTCTATAGAGGCAATGATAAGTAGCCAGCCAATCCATTCCTAGAATGACATCAAAATCATGCATATCCAGGACCACCAAATCTATTGGTAATTCTCTATCTCCTATTCTGATACTACATGACTTGCACACACTTTCGGTACTCAGAATACCACTTACAGATGTCTCAACATATAATTTGGTTTTCATAGGTTCACATACTATATCATGTTGTCTAATAAAAGTAGTGGATATAAAGGAGTGTGTAGCACCAGAATCAAACAAAACTGAAGCATGAATACCAGATACAGGAATGGTACCTGTCACCATAGCATTGGAGGCCTGAGCATCCTATTGTGTGAGTGCATAGATCCTTCCTTGAGTTTTTGGCCTTTGACCTCCGTCCTTTGCTTGTGTGGGTCTATTTTCATCCATCTGGGGGCAATCTGCTATCTTATATCCTTTCTGTCCATATCTAAAACAAGAACCAGTATTCCATGGGCAATTAGTAGACTCATGCTCTCTTCGACCGCATCTCGAACATCTAGCTGCCTCATTCTCATGATTCTTATCAATTGCTGGCTTCTTTGCTGGACCCTTATTGTTCTGATTTCGCCCTTGAGTTCCACTAAACCTATTTCTCTTTTTCTGATTCCGTTCTCACTCCGCATGAGCTTCATTAACTTCTCTCTCAATTATTAGAGCTTTATTCATAACTGAGGCATAGGTAGTTAGCTCATAGGGTACAACTTATTTTCTGATTTCTGTCTTCAGTCCCATTTCAAATTTGTGTACTCTATCTTGCTCAATCTCAACTAATCTTGGAACAAACTTGGCTAACTCCGTGAATTTAGCTTCATATTCTGCAACGGATCTGTTCCCCTATTTTAGATGAATGAACTCCTACTCTTTCTGTATTCTGACACTTCGGGGGAAGTACTTGTCAAAGAATTCACCTCAAAAACTCTCCCAAGTGAGTGGTATCCTATCGTGCTCATATTTTTGTTCCAGTATACACCACCAGTTGTATGCCTCGTCTTGTAACAGATATGCTGTATAGTGGATCTTCTCTTCATCGTGGCATTCTTGCACGGCGAAGGCCTTCTCCATTTTCATAATCCAGTTATCTGCTTCCAGTGGCTCGATGGTCCCTTTGAAGGCTGGAGGAGCTAGCTTCTTAAATTCAACGATATTGTTTCTCTGCATCGGATGTTCTCCATGTCCAGGTGTTGGTCGAAATTGCTGACGGGGCTGTGCATGTTGTTGTTGAAGTAACTGTTGCTGTGTTTGAACTACTCCGATCAGAGTTTGCATTAGTTGAGTCATGTTCGGCTCCTCCTATACTGTTGGAGTATTATCGGTAGGATCAAGGATTCCCTCCTGCTGAGTTGTGCCGTTATTTAATTGAGGAGTGTTATCGCCAAGTGGATTTGATGTCCCTCCTATCGCTCTTTGAGTATTCTTCGCTCGTCGTGGAGGCATATTGACCTATGATAGATTTGAGATAATAACTTATCCTTAATAAGGTTATAACTTACTTGTGACAGGTCAAATCATAATCATCATAACTAATCTATCAATTTCCTAATATCTACCCATCACTCACTCACTCTATTCTACATGTCTCTATCTATCTACTTATGCTCTAATACCATATTAATTGTCACGTCCTCGACCTGAGATTTGAATCGAGGGTCATGGCAACCGCCGCATAATCATAGAATACTTTTCTCATAAGCATGCAAGGCATCTCATCATGATATCTTTACACAAAGTTAAATAATTTTTTCAATATTTAATAATCAAATCTTAGTTCAAATAACAAATCAAAACTCAGTGTTCAAAAGAAAATAACTGTCTGACAAAGTCAACACTAAAAAAAAGATTAAAAGTCTTGAATCAATTTTTTTTAGAAAGTCCTAAATCAATGAGCTAACTCCATCTCTAATCGCTCTCCCAACCGAAATCCCGCATCACGCTAATTTTCTGGATCTGTAAGAAAAACATAAAACTCATCATGAGCTAAACAGCCCAGTAAGCAGTGTATACCTTTAACTGAATAAATCAGGCAAATAATACTATACATATCGATTTACTGATAATAACAAAATCAATATGTAGTTTCATGAAATCATAATCATACTATCAATCATATACAAAATTCAATTCATCATAATTTTAAATTATGCTTTTCATCTTAAATTCATCAATTTCTTAAGTTCTTCTTACCAACCATGACTATGACCACATTATCCCTGTGGTAGGGTCATAATACTGCGTATCTGCTTGCGGTGGGCTGCGAATCATCTGGCAGCCAAGTCCTTTGGAATCGCTGGTCTCGCTGGCGGTTTGTCGCTGGTCTCTCTGGTGACATGTCGCTGGTCTCGCTGGCGACATAAACCCTCAGGACAGTCAATTGCCAACGTATATGTCCCCATTGGCGGGGTCCTCAACACAGTCCGGTTGTCAATTTCATATTATCTTTCAATTCATATATTATTTTCAAAATAATATAAATAAATGATATTTGAGTCAAATCAATCATATCATTCTTTGTGATCATACATCATCATAATAATTTTTTCAACAAATAACTTCAATCATAAATAATTTTCTACAATTAACTTTAATCATAAATAATTTCAACAATTATGTCAATAAATAATTTCAATCATAAGCATGCATAAATTTATTTAATTCAAAATTTATAATTTATCAGATAAATTCAATAAAAATAAACACTACTTACCTCAAAAGAAAATCCAACTAAGAATTCTAGGAATCTCAAAAATCTTTCTCTGAATCTGATACGTCAAATATCATATATTTTTTTTAATTAAAATTTCATCAAATTAAAAATAATTAAAATTATTAAAATCTAATATCCCCACGAGGATCAACTTGACAACAGCATCCAAGATTTTCGGACTAACCCATGGATACCCTAATTATATTTATTTATTTATTTTTTATTTTATTTATTTATTTATTATTATTATTATTATTATTATTTTTAATTAATTCCATAAATCCTAAAAATCTAAAAGAGAGAGAGAGAGCAGAGAGAGAAAGTTTCTCTCTCTTCTTTTTTTCTTTTTCTTCTTTTTCTTTTCTTTTTCTTCTTTTTTTCTTCTTTTTCTTCTTTTTTTCTTCTTCTTCTTCTTCTTCTCGGCTCTTTCCACGCCGAAACAGGGGACCGACGTCCCCTCCTTTTGCCGGGCCCTTCAGGCCGCGGCCGCCACGACGGAGGCCGGCGACAGAGGGAGGCTTCTCCCCCGGTCATGGAGGAGCATGGCCGATGGTCGATTACGATCGCCGGCATCGAAAAATCAAGGATAAAGAGGCCCAAAATAGGGGTCTCTTTCCCGATCGAAAATCGACGACACTCGTCGCCGGCCGTCACATGCAAGGGTATGGGAGGAAAGGGAAGGAAGAGAGGAAGGGGAGGAGGACTTACCTCGGCTTTCGATGATCCCACCGGTGAGCAATCACGGCAAAAATCAAGACGATGTCCACAGCTCCGATCGAGAAAACAGGGAGAATGAGAGAGGGAGGAGGCCGATGTTCAGTTTTTAGGGAGAGGGGAGGTCTTCTTATAGAGGGTCCTAGGACTTCGAGAGGTCTTAGGACTCCCAATTTGCTTGGGTCTCACCGGAGAAGAAGACTCCTATCGGGAGTCTTCTTCCCGATTTTTCTCTCTATTTTTTTTTTTTTTTTGTGGGCTTGGATCTTGATGTCATGGGCTTGGGCTTGGGCTATAACAGATAGTGTGTTGGTTATAATGGAGAGAAAATAATATTAGCCTATTAGTATATAAATTATTTTTTACTCTTGAAGATATGGACTTTAGTCTAAAGGTCCTCCCACTATTTTTTGCGAATTGGTAGCCTCTACCTTCAACTTGAGAAATTACATTAATTTCTTAGCGAGTACTAGAATCCACATAGACTGCATTCAAGTTTGAGTGTGGCTCGGTCAATCCTAGTGCATCTATGGGTAGGTTCATAACCAATTGTTTCTCCAAATAACTTTTAGTATTGGGTTTTGCCCCAGACATCCCTTCAGCAGGCGTGTGGCACCTCCACTGAAAATCCTGATTAGGTCCAACCAATAACATGACACATCAAGTACATCTAACAAATGGATGTCCAATCCCGAGTATGGCTCGGCCAATCAAAGCATTGATCTAAAGGTATATCATAATGGTCATATGATTAATGATAATTTCAATACGTAATAGACACCAGGCATGTGGCATCTCCAATACCTATTTGGAATATTAGACTCATTATCACACATCTAATGGGAGGCAATGACCAAGTTATCTCATAACTTTATCACTTTATGGACCTAATAATTTAGAAGATTCGATTTCATTGACCTAAGAATAAGAAAAGAAGTCGACCTGTAAGCTGCAAATCCTTCCACTGACTTCACCAAGTCATGTAAAGGATTAAACACAAGCTGGTCTAAAGACACCTAAATCAGTCACACTGATTCACCTTAATGGCATGGGTCTGGACGAATCGACTAGTGACCTAATCAAAATATAATCTACCATATTGGCCAGGTAAGTGAAATCAGTAGGAGGGATCTGCCCTTAACTCACTGTAGACGCATCTAGATGAATAGCTTCCAATTAAAAATCACTTGATCGAATCTGCCAAACTTACCTTAGACACCAATTGGTTAATTAATTTTGATTTGATACATCAGAAGATTCGAGCTCAACCATGGAGCCATGATCATTGTCCATTTATTAGGGTCAAACACATGGACTTGATTAAACTTTAACTATTGAGATTGATTTAGAGAAATACTGACCTAATCTAATTCAACACTTGATTAGATTTAATTAATTTTTTTACTTGGTCCATATGTTTTCCTAATCCCAGGTCTAACCCATTAAAAGGACCTGATCTATGTTAACCCTTTGCTCATCATATTATGTGATGTCTTAATGATCTTCAATTCTCAATTCTAGATCATTCAAACTTAATCCAAAATTAAGTGTGTGAAACGTGTGTTTCAGTTTGTAGAACTATTCTATAAGGGTTTTAAGTGAAGCATACCATATATTTCAATACATAAAAATAAATTTTTATAATATATTTAATAATTAAATATATATAGGTATGATCTAAACTTTATTTATACATCTCATGTATCATGATAATTTTTAGATCAATACCAATTACATCATATGTAACATGTAATTCAGATCTAAAATAATTTTATATCTGAATTTTATCCTATTATAATGAATCATAAATCACTTTAGATCTAATCTAAATATAGTTATGATCAAAATAATACATAAAAGTTTGTTCACTTTTTTTTTCATGAAACTGGATCACAACGACACCCCTATACGTCATAAGAGAACCTATCGAATAGGCAAAAGAGAGATTAATCTCTTCAATCTCTTATGATCGGACGATCTGATGATCTCATCAATTTGAGTACGAGACTACTAAAATTTAAAATCTAATTTCATATATAATTATATCAATATGTAATTATTGATAAAATTATTTTATGTCATGAACATATCCTTGATCTCATCAATTATGTTCTCCATCTAATTCAATTAAATTTGATGTATCATATACATCATATCAAATCTAAAATATATCTTATACTGATTATAAAATATTAATTTTAGATTTTTTATTAAATAAAAAAATAATTAGATACAAATATGAATGCATAAGAAATTAATTTCTAGTAAAATTTATTTTCGTGCAGTGCTGAATTATGATAGAATTTAGATCTAAATATCCATCGAAAGAGATCCAATTTAAATCTGAGATAATCTTCACTTCATAAAAAAATAATAAAATTAAAATTTTATTAAAATAAATTTAAAATAAAATTTTAATTTATATTATTTTTCATCAAAAATTCAGCAATAGCAGAATTCTGTTATAACAGATTTATGACAACCTCAATCAACCATTGATTAGGCACCTCTAATCCAATCAAAATTAGATCAAAAATTTGATATAAATAGATTTAAATGAGATTTAATATCATACAAAAACTCTCAATTATATCTCATGTAAATAATCATAAAAAATTTTATTTTACATGCATATATGTCAGGCCTACTCTGATACCAGTTGAAGGGAAGAGAACAGTTTCCCTCCAGAATATCCAGGTTGCATATAAAATTTTTTTCTAATATTTCACTTATTTAATGATCAAATTTTTACCTGAATTATAGCAAAACTAGGAATCAAATCTCAAATTATCTGATATAAACCTTCGCGGAGGTCTGGATATGCAGATCTTCTACTTCGCATGCACGTCAGATGCCGCAGGAAAGTAGGATGAACTCCAATCCAATTGGCTTCGTAACTCAATCAATAGAGGGATGAGATGTGACATCTTACATCAGTAGATAGGATGCCCAAAAAAGATCCACACCCAAAGAGAGGAGGCGGCAACAAAGGGAGAGATATAGAAGATGAAGGACCTCTCTCTTCACATGTTTGTCTATCTCTCTTTTTCTCTTCTCTCAATTTGATTTGTTTGCTATTCTATTCTCTTCTCTCATTCATAGGTGGAGACCCTCTCTATTTATAGATAATTCTCATAACCCAATGAAAGGAGGACTCTTTATTCAAATCTGATTTGAATTGATCATGAAAGAAGGACTCCTATATGAGATATAATTGCCATCACTTATGACATCCACTTTGCACCCACTCTCACACCCACTTGGGATGCCCCAAATAAATAACAAACTAATTTTTGATCATACTTCATGAGTAGATATTTCTAGTGCAAGTAGGAATACTTATATCTCATCCAAAATAGGTCTGATTCGAATCCGATTCGAAGTCAGTTTGAAATAATTTTGTAAGGCTGTCAATCTTAAACTCTTTAGGACTTTTATGCCAAATCTAACTTATATTTTGGACCTGTTTAAGTCTAATTAATTTAGATCTAAACTAAAATTAATTAGTACTTAAATTCAATCTTTCATATGTTTCATGGATCATAGATAGAAATTATTCATCCCCGAGATTGAACATGAACCTCATGGTAGTGCTAACTAGACATAGTCAACTCTTCAATTCTGTTTGACCTATAACTTAATTCTCAATTAAGTTAGCTTATATGTTCAATCAAGTCAAGTACTTCTAGATTGGATATATAAATATAGGTCAATTTCTTCCTACTTTGTCTGACTTATGTGCATGACTCCATAGGTTCAGACACTAAGCCGGTAGCATAGGAACCAATTCTTGCACTAATCAAAATATCATCTAGTAATGATTTTCGACATCTAGATAGGTCAAATTATTGCAAAAAAATATTTTAGAACCTATACGCATGGTTACCGTATAATTCATCTTTTTGACCCTGGATGCTCTAGGATGGTCTCAGGTTAACTGTCAACCAAGATTGCTTCATCCACATTGTATTTCAATTTTTCAAATCTATCTCATAGATTATTCTGGCCAAGGCTTTACTAAATTAAAATATAGTGATACATCAACTTCAATAATCTGGAGGGATCAATCCCATCTTAATCCACGCACAGACTCGCAAGTATCTGACTATACCCAGTAGCCTTCCATCACTGCATTAAAAATTTAGATAGTTCAGCACCAAAATATAGTGAGTTGCTTGCAAGTCACTCTGGTGATCTCAGGTCTGAAGGATATTTATATCCATATGTTTTGCGAGAAGCTCTTGACAGCAGAACACTCAGCAGGTGAGTCACTTATTCAGTGATGATGTACCCTTACATCTCACCTATATATCATACCAGTGTCACCACACTCCTTAGTTAAGAGGACAACCAACCTATATGGCACACAATGACCTTCACTTGATAAATGTCATCATCCCGTAATGACATATCATTTAGTCGCGAACTTGTTTAAGAACTGTATGATAAATCCTCTCTTTATCGTACACTAGTATAGTTCTTGAGACTTCATCACAGTATTAGAGTTCAAGGAAGATGTCACTTTAAAAAATATCAGAATAACTATTATTCAATAATCAATAATTTATATACAAAGAAGAACTCAATCATCACATGATTGATTTTAGGACACAATTCCTAACAGGTTCTCCTATCCTCTCGAAAGGTGCTCGGGTATGCTTAGCAGAGGATGTAGAAAAAATCATTTCTCATGGAAGATTGGGAGCATAAAAATGATTCTAGAACCTACGACGAGGCATTGTGAGACATCGACTCCAAGAAAGGAATGTGAAATAGCTTTTCTGAGAAGAGATCTTCTGAAGATTTCTGTATGGAATAGCCTATGGATTTCACCTCTTGTGATAGGATCTATAATACTCTTGGAGTTGGAATAGTCATTTCGATGATATGATCAAATTGTTTGATCAGACATGAGAAATTATGGGTTTCAAAAGAGTCAGTGGGAGTGTCCAATACTGATATCAGTTAAAATATGGTTGAATATAGATTTCTCCATAAAACACATAAAATGAGTGTCCTAAAGATCTATAGTGATAGATACAATTGGATGCTTGTATTTTCACAGATAAAGTATAGAGACTGGATGTTGAGAGGGTTCAGCATAGAAATCTTGAAGAGGGATCTGCTACCCTCTCGGGCATAAAAATGTGTCATGTAATATACTTGAACTGATATAGTTATTATTATGATTGTCACAAGTAGATATTAGTTGTATCCAGGCTAAGAGCGTCGAATTGCTGTGAAAATGACCTTAAGCTCTTAAGAAGAACTAAAGATATATTCTTAATTTGGAGAAGGATCAAAGCTAGGAGTGGAAAGATACACCAATTCAAATTTTATGTCTGATGTTGATGGTAGAATGTCTACATCATGGGGTGTGTTCTTATTTGATATTTTGGAAGGATTCCAAATAATCGATCAATGGAAGTTGAGTACACTGTAGATGTGTAGGATGCATTCTGATTTTAATGTTAGTTGTAGAATTGATTGTCATATCATTAGATACCGTGATACTATACTTCAAAGATAATGGCACCATAGTCCTTGCCAAAGAGCCTAGGTCTCACCAGATTTTCAAGCACATAGAACAGCAGAACACGTGACTATCTTGAGTAGAAATACATAGAGGTGTAGAGAGCAAACTTCACATGTGATGTGGATGACCCACTGATAAGTCACTTAGCTAGTCTAAGACTATAGCTTGTCTTGTGAAGATGGAGCTTGGTACATAGCAGATTGATTTTAGTACAAGTGGGAGATTGTTGGATCTATGCCCCAGAAGTCAATCTTGGCTGATATATTTCATATCTCTAGGACATGATTTTATACTTATTGAGTAGTTATATTACCATTCATATTTATATGTCCATGAATCATCCAAGGGATTAACAAGATAATGACATATATTCTCAAAGAGTTGAGAATTTGAGACATGTATCATTAATGGTTGGTTCCTAAATTGCTCCTGATCATATGATCATCATAGAGATAGTGATTGATCCAGATAGACTAGTGCACGAATCGCTTCTTTCGGATATATGAATCTCGAGTCTGTAGTGTAGAGATACTAGAGCGAGAGTGCAGGTGGTTGTTAGAGAATAACTAGCACTGAGCATGACCAACATGAAAAGTCACATGGATGTCTGCTCACTCGTTAGTGACTTTCTCGATGCTGCAATTGTATGATTGATCCTTTGATCTGAGATGATACTACTGCTCATAGTGAGGCTGCTGGAGTTTGACTGATACATCAATATGGATCTCAATGAATCCTTATAGTAGATGTTGACGACAGTTGGTCCACTATAGGAGTGGGGTGTGCATCAAGATGGGATCTATCGATCCTAGCAGAAAGGAGTAGTCCTATAAAATTTGAGAAGCTGAGTCCTTAAATCTATGGCCATAGCAGTATAATTGATGAAAAAGAGTTTTTATAGAGTCACATATGGACTTAAGCTGATTGAATCTATCATATGACCGATGTTGAGGTTTGACGATGCATCCATGACCTGCCATCTGTTGGAACTCACAATAGAGGGACTGTATCATGTGTTAACTGCACCTAGAGGTTCATTATCTTTTATTCTGCTGGATTGCTACTAAATGCTGCTAGGTATCACTGGTAGATTATGAGACTCACAAGCATCATCTTGATGATCAATGATCCTTAGTGGACAGAGTTGGAACTATTCCAATCCATTAAAAAGAGTTTCAATGATATTGTGATAGAGATCACAATATATCTCACTACTAATCAGAATAGAACCTATGGGATCAGTCACAAAGAGGCTTTTGACTAATCAGATGGTTAAATTATGATTATGAATCTTAACAGGATTTGATTGATAATTGATCCAATACAAATGTTGCATTATGTAACTTACTAAAGAGTTAGTAAGTTATAGAAGGATTAATTAATAATAGAATTACTAATTGGCTCAATTTGATTAAGCAATAAGACTTGCATCAAGTTCAATTTGATTGAATTTAATTTGACTCATTGTGGGTTTGATTTGATCAACCCTATAGGGTTATAGGATAATCCCAAAAGGATCGGATGATTAGATCCAGTTGAATTAAGATTTGGGTTTGATCTAATTCCTAATTAGATGAGGATGTATGTATTCTTATTTAGACTAAAAATCTTCATTTTCATGATGCATCAAATTCTAATTGAATTAGGATTAAAAATTGAGTTTGACTCATGCACCAAGAAAGAGTCCAATTGGACTAGGACTCTTCCTCCAATTAGGAGACATCTAAATTAATTGGACTCCAAATTAGATTTGAATTTTTATCTTTTTGAGTCTAATCTAGTCTTAATATGATTAGAATTAGTTGGTGTTTTATTTGACTTAAAATAGCCATCTAATGATAGAGTCCCATGTTCTTAAAACTTTCATCTCCTACCTAACTTCAAACTCTATCTTCTCTCTATTTAAACCCAGCTCCTTGGATGTTGAAGACCAGATAATAACCAGATATTGATGCCTGAAAGGAGGGAGTTTGTGCATGAAAAATTATGGAGGGAGAGGGCACGGCATGGATGTGGATGGTGTGAGGTTTGTTAGCTTTGATCTCTTCTTTCTTACAACAACCAATTGTTGGTTGTTAGGACATCATCTTTTCTCTTTCTTGTCCATGTTTAGACATGGATGTCTCTTCCTTTCTTTATCCAAAAGTTAGACAAAATTTTTATATCTCTATTGTAGAGATTTGGTACATGGATTTTAGGAAGAAAAGAGAAGAAAAGGTTCTTCTCATGATCTCTAGCGTAAAGATCAAGATCCTCCTACATCTTCTTATTCTCTAAGAGTGTCTTAGGAGAAAAAAAGATTTTCAATCATCAAGATGCAATCTCTGTAAGGGAGCAAGTACTTCGATGAGATCAAAAGACTTCTGATCAGATCAGAGTCTCGTGTGGATATCCATAGAGGTCGGATGCTTGTGTGGCTAGAAGGAACCTTCGGAAGACATCCATGATCATCTATTTACGTTGAAGATTGATCCATGTCTAGATATATTTTAATTTTTACTCTATTTGATTTCTGTATTTGAATTTTATCTCACATATAATGATTCTATTTATGGTTGGAAGATTTGATCTTATACATGCTTAAATTAAATTAGATTTAATCTAAAAATTTTTAAATTCTACTGCATACTTATTTTGTAAAATCATGTGTTCATGAAACTATAAAACTCCAACATCTTCATACTGTCACTAAAGATCATTGGACATAGACACTAAAATATAACACTTTGCCTAATTCTCTTCATCTATCCACTTCTTAAGTGTGGCTCGTTGATCAGGAGATGGACGAGCTAGTAACACAGGCACATCCTGATCAAAGACATGGGTAAGTTTCTCGAAATTGAAAATGATTCTCAAATTGTGAAGCCAATCTTTATAGTTTGTACCGATCAACCTATTGGTATCGAGGATACGGGCTAAGAGATTGAAACTCGATATGGTTATCTGCAGAAAGAATAGTTTCTAGTTAGATATTTGTACTTATAAAAATATTTATTCTAGAAACTTTAAAAACAAACAAAGGCTTCCACTATTTTTTCGAATCTCTCACACTCCTTGGGTGGAGAAACAAAAATTTATATACGATGGATTTCAAGTGGGTACTGTGGTCCCATTAATCTATACACACCTCACCTAACAGTTATTGATAAATACAGACTAATGAGTAGACAACACTTTGTCCATTGCTTCACTAAGTAAAATGCAGTGGGTTTGGTCTCTAAGTCCTGTGGCCTCACCTAACAGTTATTAACATATTTTTTAGTTAAGTCAGACCCATCATTCACCAACAAATACAAAATCATCATTGGGATCCTCATCCAATAGTTATTGGGTCCAACTCCATCTCTATCCTGAGACATCAAATGTCAATAGAGTGGTTATACCTTCCCGATGCAACCAAACCATTGTAACCAGTCGAGAATGATCAACGCCAGGAAGGCACCCACATCTCTACAACGATGGAAGACCTTTACACTTAATATTTAGTGAGAAGATTTATATTTAGATCTCTTCTAAATTAGCATATTTGATATCCGACTGATCAAATTTAGGTCAGCACATCAACATGTCTAACTAGCCTAGTCAGCATGGGTGAACTTGAGTTAACAAGTAATCTAGTATGAAATTAAATCTCCCAAGATAGCCGGGTAAGTTAAGATGAGTGGGGGTCTCTCTATTGCTTTCCTTAGACACTAATCAAAATTGATCAGGTCAGATAATGGAACTAATTAAATAACTATCATTTAAATACTTGCCTTAGACACCAAATTGATAGATTAGAATTGATCAGATTAACCTATTGAAATGACCCGAACCACTGAGCCAAATTTAATCTTGAGTCAATCAAATCATCAAAATATGAATAAATGCAACTAACTACGACTAAACTCGATTTTGAGCCCCTTTGATCTAATCCTAATTAACTATTAATTAAGTTCAATCAACTGCTCAAAATCGATAATGAGCTCTAGCCTGATCTAATCAATTTGACCATAATTATAGTTTGATCATTAGACCTAACTTCTTCAACCCATACCCACATGCAGTAACATAATTTTTAGATCTAAAAACAATTTTTAGATTATGTTTCATTGCATGCATTAGTGGCTTATAATCGTGAAATGGTTTCAGATCTAAACCTAATATTATATATCACATATATGTAGTTTCAGATCTAAACTAAAACATATATCATATATACATCAAATTTTAGATCTAAAATTAAAAAAATATATATATCAAATACATATATAATCAGATATAAAATAATAATTTAAATATTTTAAAAATATTTTTCAAAAATTAGTTTGCATCAAACTAGGACAATTTTTTCAGTATAGGGGTAAACCCTGTATTAGGATACCCATATACCAATTTGATGTGAATATTTAATTATTCTAATTTCAGATCTAAACATGAAATAAGATATATCACATATGTCAATATTTAGATCTAAAAGATTGATTTAATTACTTCAAAAATAGTTTTCAAAATCGATCAATCTTATGCTAGGATAACCTTCGCAATATAAAGGATAAATTCTATGCTAGAACAACCTTATACCAGCACAAGATTAATTTTAAATCATCAAAACTTTCAGATCTAAGACAAAAATAGATTATATATGTCCTTAAAAATCAGTGGCTCTGATACCACTATTAGAAAATTGGATAGAATGTATGTATAGATTTCAAAAATTTTTCAATCACAGCGAAAAAATAATCAGGTTAAACTCTTTAACCCCACATGTATTAGATCTCATCTAATCTTACCCAAGCTCCGAGGTAAAGACATGCATATAATCTAAAAAAAAAATAAGGATGAGATCAAATCTCAATACCTTTGTGTGGATAGAAATTCACTGCAACTGATGATCTCAGATTCGAAAGTCCTTGAGCCGCATACTTGTCCGATCTCTACAGATATCCATCGAGATCAACCTTGAATCTTTCTTCTTGTGATAGATCCTTCTTCTTCAAAAAAAATCTATACCTTTTTGAATCTTGATCAGCAAATAATCAGGACTGCAACTTCAATTTTTGAATTGCAGCCTTCTTCTCCTCGTTTCTTACTGTAGAAGAGGACCCTTCTTCTTCTTTGATGTGTGGAATATAGAACACCCAACCCTTAGGCATGGGAAAGAAAAAAGGGAGAGAGGGTGTGGTGTGGAGAAGGAGAGAGGAGAGTTTTTGTTTCACAAAATTTTATTCTCCAAACCCTAAGAGACTGTCTCTTTAAATAGATCATTCCTTAATCCAAATTAGGAACCAATTAATTTAAAAAGGCACATCCTTATCTCATAAAGATTTTTATATATTTAATTTAATTTTTTTATTAAAATCAGACTTAATTAGTTGGACATCAGCCTCTTTTGGTAAGCATATGGGGCACCCCAGTTAGATAAGACAATCTGAGTAGGCGCCCCTTGCAATAGAGGGCAGGTAGAGTGTTGGCGCCCCCTTAGGGTTTACATACACGAGAGAGGGGGCGTAGCCCCTCTCTCTCTCCTTCCACATCAATGCAAGAGAGAGGGTGGGTCCCTCTTTCTTCCTTACGCCATCCAAGAGGTTGGCGCCCCTTGGTCCCGCCAAAAAAAGGAGGATTGTGCCATCCCTTCTTTTCAATAATTCCACGCACACTATGAGGGGATAATGAGGAGATAATAAAGAGATAATTTAGTCAACTTATTGACTTAATCCAATCCTCTTGGGCTCATAATTAGGCACCCAGCTAAACCCTAATGGATTTAGGTTAGGTTCAATGTAATAGACTTGATCCAATCGAAGTTTCGAGAAGAATTAGGTTTAATCATGTGCTGGCATGGTTCTCTTAAATCCAATAGGATTTTAATAAATTCTAACCTAATTAGAACTTCATAAGATCAATTAGTAAATTCAAGATTAAATCCCTTAATATGTGACCCCATAGGTTCCATTCTCTTTGATAGTGAGATATATTGTGATCTCCATCACAATATCATCGAAACTCTTTTCGATAGATTGGAATATTTTTCAATTCTACCCTTCGAGGGTCATCGATCATCAAGATGATGCCCAATGAGTCCCATAATCCATCAGTGACACCTAGCAGCATGTAGTGGCAATCTAACAGAATAAAAGTATGAATCACTAGGTGTAGTTATCGTATAATTCAGTTCTTCTATCGTGAGTCCTGACTTAATGGAGGTCATGAAAAACTCGTCAGACTCTATCGTTAGTCATATGCTAGATTGGCTCGACTTGAATTTATTTGTAAATCCCATGAAAACTTTTTTTCAGTATTCACACTTGCTTTGGCCAAAGATTTTCTGAACTCGATCTCGCGAATCGCATAGGACTTCTCCTTTTCTATCAATATCGATAAATTTCAGCTAGGTGCATCCTACTCCAAATAGCAAATTTGAATCTACTGAAGTCAACATACACAGCAAGGACTCGAATGGCTAGGGACCAAGAAAATGTGCAGTCAAACTCAGTAGCCTCACTATGAATAGCTATTGATATCGCAAGTCAAAGGATCACTCACACCACTACTGCATCGAGAAGATCACTGATGAGTGAGTACACATTCATATGATTTTTCATACTGATCACACTCAGTATAAGTTATTCTCTAACAACCACCCACACCCTCACCCTATGCCCCTATATTGCAGATCTAAAATTTATCTGTCCACAAGAGAGGTGAACTGTGCATCGATCTCGAATAGATTGATCACTGTCCTCCATGATAATCCTTTGATCGAGAGCATTTAAAAATTAACCACTAATTAATGTATGTCTTAAATTCTCAATACTTTGAGAATATTCAAAAACTCATCTTTGCTAATTTTTAGGACAAATCATAGATACAAACATGATTAGAATGAAAAAATCCTTTATTGATAACAAAAATATTATAAGTACAGGATTAAGCTCTGGAATTACAAAATGTGTTAGCCAACAATTGGCTTCTATGGCACAAATCTGACAGGTCTTTCACTGACCAACTTTCATAATCAAAACTTGACCTTTCGGCCTGTTATATTAAGGTCGAATTCTAGCTCTTTGTATTAGAAAATCGAGTAGGCAGCATGTGTAGATTTCAATACTTTGAAAACAGGCAGCAAAAAAATAAAAAGGATTAGACCCTTTAACCCTACATGCTAGAGATCAAATCTAAACCTACCCAAGCCCAAGAGAAAGCACATATCATCAATCTAGAATTAAAAAAAATTTATGAGATCAGATCTCATTACCTTGGCGTGGGTAGATATTCACTGCTTTTAATAATCTCAGATTCGTAGAAGGTTAAGCCGCACATATATCCGACCTCTACGAGTATCCATCAGGATCTAACTTGAACTTCTTTCTTCTCGTAGAAGATTCTTCTTCTTAAGAAAAATCTTGGCCTTGAAGACTTTGATCAACTCCTTTGATCTTAACTGTGAGATCAACTCCTTGATCTGCAGCCTTTTTCTTCTTCTCCTCGATCCTTGATCTCTAAGTCACCAATACATCTTCTTGGCATGTGGAAGAGAGAGCACCCAATTTTTGAGCATGAAAAGGAAGAAAATGATGAGAGGAGGCATGGAGATGGAGAGAGGGAGAGTTTTATTAATCAAAAATTTATTTTATGAAACCCTAGAGACCACCCTTTATATATAGACACTGCCCTGATACATATTAGGAACCCAATTATCTTAAAAAAGATAGATTCTTATCTCATAAGAATCCTCAACCTTTTTAATCTGATTTATGCCAAATAAAATAAGATATAAATGGTAATTAATTAGCCCCTTTAAGCATGTACAAGAGGCATCATGAGAATATATGTCAGGTAGTTAGGGCGCCAACTCTTGGCACCCCACAAAGGGATCTTTAGCCAAAAAGGGATGGGGCATGGACCCCACTCTCTCTTCTCTATGCCATGACACATAAGAGGGGGTGGGCCCCTCAAAGATTTGGCACCCAAGATTTTTTAAAAAGAAAAAGATGTGCCACTCAATCTTCCATCTATTCCACATGCACACTTAGAGATAATTAGGAGATAAAGAAGAGATAATGTTAGGATAATTATGCCAACTAATTGACTTAATCAAATCTTCTTGGGCTTACAATTAAGAGCCCAATTAAATCCAAATAGATTTAGGTTAAGTTTAAGGCTATAGACTTGATCGAATCGAAGTTTCGAGAAGAATTAGGTTTAACCATGTGCTAGCATAGTTCTCATAAACCCAATAAGATTTCAATAAATGCTAACCCAATTGGAACTTCATAAATCCAATTGATAAATTTGAGATTCAATTCCTTAATGTGTGACCCCACATATTTCATTCTTTCTGGTAGTGAGATATATTGTGATCTCTATCATAATATCATCGAAACTCTTTTCGATGGATTGGAATATTTTTAATTCTATCCTTTGAGGGCCATCGAACATCAAGATGATGCCCGATGGATCTCACAATCCACTAGTGACAACTAGCAGTATATAGTGACAACCCAGTAGGATGAAAATATAAAATCTTATGTACAGTTATTGTATGATTCAATCCTTCTATCGTGAGTCCCGACTTGACGGAGGTCATGGAGAGCTCGTTAGACCCCATCGTCAATCATATGCTAGATTGGCTCGACTCGAGTTTATTTGTGAATCCCATGACAAGACTTTGATCAAAGACTTTCTGAACTCAGTCTCACAAATTGTATAGAACTTCTCTTTTTCTATCAAGATCGATAGATCCCATCTAGGTGCATCCTACTTCAAACAGTGAAACTAAATCTACTGAAGCCAACATACACAGCAAGGATCCGAATGGCTAGGGATCAAGAGAATGTGCAGTCAAACCTAGTAGCCTCACTGCGAATAGCCAATGACATCACAGGTCAAAAGACCACTCACACCATTACAGTATTGAGAAGATCACTAATGAGTGAGTAGACATCCATGTGATTCTCGTGTTGGTCACGCTTAGTGTAAGTTGCTCTCTAACAACCACCTGCACCTTCACCTCAGTGTCTCTACACCGCAGACCTGAGACTCATCTACCCACAAGAGAGGTGAATCGTGCATCGATCTCAAATAGATTGATCACTGTCCTCCTTGATGATGTTTTGATTGAAAGCATTTAGAAATTAACCACTAATTAATGTATGTCTCAAATTCTTAACTCTTTAAGAATATACAAAAATTATCTTTGTTAATTTTTAGGATAAATCATGGACACATAAATATGATTGAAAAAAAAATCCTTTATTGATAATAAAAAATTATAAGTACAAGTATAGGCCCAAGAATTATATAATGTGTCAGCCAACAATTGATTTTTAGGGTACAAATCCAACAAACTTCCACTTGACCTAAAACCAATTGGTCATATACCTAAGATCCATTTTCTCAAGATGAGCTTCAATCTTCTGTTGGCTGAGAGGCTTGGTCAGTGGATCCACCACATTCAATACGAAGTCGACTCTCTACACCTCGACGAACTTCTTCTCAAGGTATTCGCATATGATGTGAAACTATTGTTGGGAAATGTGTCCCAAAAAGCCAATCGTCAAGCTGTTGACGGTTGAGCAACCAAGTATTGTAATTGATTTGTTAATAAATAAAATATATTTGGCATTTTCATCATAAGCTTTCATCTTCTAATGAACTCTGTTGTTATGATGAAGTCCTTAGGACTATTTAGATTCGATAAAGAGAGGATTTATCGATTAGTCCTTAAAACTATTCACGACCAAATGATAGGCTGTTAATAAGGACGACAGCTTCTATCGAGCATAGGTCGCTGTAGGCCATATGGGTTGGTTGTCCTCTTAACCAAGGAGTGTGGAGACACTGGTATGGCATACAGATGAGATGTAAGGGTACATCATCATTGAACGTGACCAACTCCAGAGTATTCTGCTATCGAGAATGTCTCTGATGGGATATAGGTATAAGTGTCTCTTAGACCTGAGATCGCCTCAGTGACTTGCAAGCAACTCACTGTGCTTTGGTACTGGACTAACTGAATTTCTAATTCAGGGATGGAAGGCTTCTGGGCACAGTCAAGTACTTACGAAGTCAGAGTGTGATCGAGATGGGATTGACCACTCCAAGAGTTGGAGAAGAATGAGTCGTTGTATTTCAATTGAGCAAAACCTTGGCCAGGGTAATCCATCAGATGGATTTGATATTTTGAAATACAATGTGGACAACCTGATCAGAGTTGATAGTTAAACTCTGGGGTGTCCTATGATCATTTTGGTCAAGGGGATGAATTATATGAAAACTATATCCGCATGGGTTCTAAGGATGTTGTTCTACACATTTGACCTATCCGGTCGTCGGGTACCATTGCTAGATGGTCACTTCGATTGGTATAGGAATTTGTTCCTATGCTACCGGCTTAGGTTCGGACCTATGAGGTCACACACATTAGAGTTCATGATCCGATCAGATGGTTGATCAACGATTAAGAATCGTTCTAGGGTTAAATGATCAATACGATTGACATTTAACCCAGTCCAAGTGTTGCAGGAGGATCTATTAGCAATTTGATTGCTGATTAGCTTAATTTGATTAAGCCAATGGACTGAGATTAAGTCTAATTAAATATAATTTAATTAGATTTAGTTTGGACTTGATTGGATCAAGTCCAATTGGTTTATTGGATAAGCCAAGTGCAAGAAAAAAACTAGTCCTAGTTCAACTAGGACTTGGGTCAATCTAATTTCTAATTTGATTAGAAAATTAAATCAGATTTAAATCTAATTTAATCTGATTAAATTAGATTTTTAATTGGGTTATGACCTATTTTAATTGGGTTGATCTAATTTTAATTTGATTTGGTTTGGGAAACCAAATTAAAATAAGTCATAAGACAGAATCCTAGTAAGACTAGGATTCCACCTTGCGCCACATAATCCTTCTCCACGCCCTCTCTCTTATTCAACGCCAATCTCCACTTATTTTGTGCGACAAAAGTCCTCTCCCAGATCTCTCCCACGTTCACAAAAGGTCTCCTCTCTTCTTTCTTACATGGAAGGTGGTTTGGATCAAATCTAAAAGGAATAAGTTTGGATTTCGAATTCTATGAGATAGAGTTTTAGAAATCCAAAACTCTTTCAATTTTGCACCGAATTTATCCAAATTTTTTTTGGAATTTTCATGGCTTTTAGGGTATACATTGTGCACCCTTTTCTGGTGATCCATACATGAAAATATGAAGGAGGTGCTCAAGAGTTGGGCGTCCCTTAACTTGCCATGTTTGGATAAGCCTTGACTAGGTGTTTGACCTAGACAAGGACTCTATTATATCTCTCTATATAAGATGAGTTTCTTTGTAAAATTTTAGAAGAAGATAGATATTTGAGAGACCTTTGTGCCATCCAAAAATCAGAGAGAAAAACATTTGGGTCGTAGAGATATAAAAGACGCAAGTTTGGGTGTCTAGAGAGAAAAACGTGAAGAAGAAGAGGGTCTTCTTCTAGGGTTTTTGTTTTCATATCTTTCCTCCCTCCATCTTGAGTTTCCTGAGAGCATCTCAGATCTGAAACTCCTCCTACTTTCCATCTTTGGAAGAGTCCAAATCAAGAAGAAGGAGGCACCTGATCAACCATCAAAGAAGGATCAGCGCAGTACTAGCATACTGTGCTGATTTCCTGAAGCAGGACTTCTGATCGAGATTCGTGGGCTCGTGTGGACGACTCCTAGAGGCCGGATGCGTGTGCGGCTTGCAACATCATCCTCAAACCCAGATCAACAAGGTTAGAATGTCTAACTTGCAAGGTAATAGATCTGATCTATTGTTTAATACATACATTAGATGTAGTATAGAAACATGTTGATATGATCAACATGTAGTTCATGCTATATTTATATATTTTAATTTTTGATTTAATGATATATAATAATCATGTAATAGGATCTTAGATCTAGGGATTTTTTGATTTTAAAAAATAAATTTTGATTTATTTTAGTCTTCCGCTGTATGATCTTGAAAAAGTTTCAAGATCTAACCCTGAAACCCTAGATAAGGTTCCTACAACTGTCCTCTATGTATTTGGACTTCTAGTGAGACTTGGGCTCTTTAGCGAGAGCTATGGTATCGTTGTTATCATAGTGCAGTGCAATGACATCTGATGGCATCACACCCAGCTCTACAATGAACTTCTTGAACCAAAAGGCTTCCTTAGCAGCTTCAGAGGCGGTGATGTACTTGACTTCTATGGTTGAATCTGTAATGATCGACTGCTTGAAACTCTTTCAGCTAACCGCACCACTATTACACAAGAAGATATATCCTAATGTAGACTTTCTATCATCGACATCAGTCATAAAATTTAAATCGGTGTATCCCTCAACTTTCAACTCTGATCCTCCACCAAAGACCAACATCAAATTTTTAGTCCTTCTCAAGTACTTAAGGATGTTTTTAATAGTAATCCAGTATTTTTCATCTAGATTCGTCTGATATCTACTTATGACACTCACAACAAGTGCTATATCAAGGCGTGTACATAACATGGCATACATAAGACTCCCTATTACCAAAGCATAAGAGATCTTGCTCATGCACTGGATCTCCTCAGATGTGTCAGGGCACATCTTCTTGGAGAGATGAATATCATGTCTAAGGGGCAAAAGATCCCTCTTGGAGTTTTCCATACTGAACCTCTTCAGCACCTCCTCTATGTACATATGCTGTGAGAGTCCTATCATTCTCTTGGATCTATCTCTATAGACCTTAATACCAAGAATGTAGGAAGCTTCTCCTAGGTCTTTCATGGCAAACTCTTTCGACAACTATACTTTGACCGACGTCAGCATGAAAATATCATTTTCAATCAGGAAGATGTCATCACGTACAATACAAGGAATGTGACAGCACTCCCACTGATCTTTTTGTACACACATGGCTCCTCATTTTTGATGAAATCAAATATTTTAATCACATCATTGAAGTGAGTGTTTCAACTTCGAGATGCTTGCTTGAGTCCATATATGGATCTTTACAGCTTGCAGATCTTGTGATCACTATCACTGGATGTGAAACCCAAAGGCTGCTCCATATAGTTATCTTCCTCAAGATATCCATTTAGGAAGACAGTTTTCATATCCATCCATCAAATTTCATAATCATGAAATACTGCTATGGCAAGCAGAGTACGAATAAATTTTAGCATGGTTATGGACAAAATGATTTCATGATAGTTGATGCCTTCACGTTGACTGTAACCTTTCGCGACTAGCCTTGCCTTATAGGTCTCTACCTTACTATCCGACCCAATCTTCTTTTTGTAAATCCATTTACATCCAATAGGTACAATACCTTTAGGTGGATCTACTAAAGATCAAACCTAGTTAGAATGCATGGAGCCAATTTCTGACTTCATCGCATCTATCTATTTCTCAGAGTCTACATCTAACATTGCCTCATCGTAGATTTTGGGATCATTCCTAATGTCCCTATCTCCCACAAGGAATGCTTTCTCTAAATCCTCTATAAGAATACCTAAGTATCTTTCAAGAGGATGGGAAACCCTACTTAATTTACAAGGTGGAGGAGATATCACATCTACTGGCTCATTGTTGGGTTCAGATCCTTAAACTTGATGCTCTTCAGAGACTTTCTCTTCGAGCTTAATCTTCCTCTCACTATCTCCATCTTGGATAAACTCCTTTTTCAAGAAGATGGCATAGCAGCTCATAATCACATTGTGGTCCTTAGGAAGATAAAAGTAGTATCCCATAGTTTTTTTAGGATATCCTATAAAATGAGCCCTAAAAGACCTAGCCTCTAACTTGTCCGCCTGTTGTCACTTGACATAGGCCGAACATCTCCAAATCTTGAGATATCCAAGAGTTGGCTTCTTACCATGCCATAATTTATATAGTGTGGTAGGAACGGATTTAGAAGAAATCTGATTCAAGAGATGAATCATAGAAAGCAAAGTATGTCCCCAAAAAAAGTCAAGAAAGTCTGTGAAGCTCATCATGGATCGGACCATATTTAATAGGGTCTGATTCTTCTTTTCGAATACCCCATTGAGCTTAGACATCTCTGGAGATATCCATTGTGAGACTATACCATTATCTTTGAGATAGGTCCAAAATTCTTTACTAAGATATTTTTCTCCTCGATCTGATCGAAGAATCTTTATGGATTTTTTGATCTATTTTTTTACTTTATATCTGAATTCTATGAATTTTTCAAAAACTTCAGACTTTCGGTGTATCAGATACATGAACTCATATCATGAATAATCATCAATAAAAGTTATGAAGTAGATAAGCCACCCCTGGCTTGTACATCAAATGGACCATACACGTCGGTGTGTACCAAGGCTAATATCTCAGTAGCCCTTTCCTCTTGTCCCACAAAGGGCAGCTTGACTATTTTTTCTTGAAGACACGATTCACAGACTGGATAAGATTCAAAAGTCAATGGTCCAAAAAGATTATTTTTTTCCAGTTTGATGAGTCTGTCTGCTCCAATATGGCCAAGTCTAAGGTGCCACAGATACTTTTGGCTAATTCTATCTCTAGATCTTTTAGACCCTATGGTATTTATTATTTGCTCGTTAATGTTTATACTTGCATCCATATGCAAATAGTAAAGATCATCAATCAAGAAAGTACGTGCCATAAGTTTATTTTCAAAATAAATAGAACATATATCTTTATAGAAATAAAAATTGTAATTATCCTGTACCTACACAGAGATAGAAATTAAATTTCTACTGGCTACAGATACATAGAAACAGTCTTTCAAAAGCAAACTAAATCCTAACGGTAGTCACAGAGGGTAGGTCCCGATGGTCATAGCAACAACCCTTGCTCCATTGCTGATTCGGAGAGTGATTTTGCCTTCCTTCAGCCCCCTAATTTCTTCGAAACCCTGCATTGAAGTACACAAATAAGCACTTGAAACAGAATCAAGAATTCAACTAGAAGAAGAGAAAATCGTTAGATTAGTTTCAATAACGAGCAACTCAAACATACCTTCAGAAGGCCCATCCTTCTTCCTACTTTTGACAGTTGCCAGGTAGGCCTGACAGTTCCTTCTCCAGTGGCCTTCGACATTACAATGGAAATATTTTTCTTTATCGTCAGCCTTCTTCGAAATCTGTTTCTTGGGCTTGACCTCATTCTTCTGCTTCTTTATGAGCTTTTTCTTCTTCTTGAAAGAAGACTTCCTTTTGGAGGAAGTTCGCTCCATAGTCAGAACTATGCCCCTTGAACTTTTCAAGGTACCCTCTGCATCATCAGCATATTCAATAACTCTGGCAAAGTAGCATCAATCTTATTCATATGGTAGTTCATGATGAACTGTCTATATGAATCAGGAAGAGATTGGAGGTTCCGATCCACCTGCAATTCCTTGTCCATATTCATCCCGAGCTTTTGAAGCTTCTCTATGTCCTTGATCATTATCAAACAATGATCATTGATGGCCTGTCCATCATGCATCTTCACTTTGAAAAATTTTTTGAAGACCTCAAAGCGAGTCATGCGACTCTGTTCACCATACAACTCTTGCAGGTGAACCAGCATCTCCCTGACAGTCCTCATATCTTCATGCTGTTGCTGAAGATCATTGAACATTGACGTTAGGATATAGCACTTTGCCTTGTTATCTTCATCTATCCACTTCTCAAGTGCAGCTCGTTGATCAGTGGATGGGCGAGCAGGTAATGCAGGCACTTCCTGATCAAAGACATGGGTGAGTTTTTCAGAATTGAGAACAATTCTCAAATTCTGGAGCCAGTCTTTGTAATTGATGTCGGTCAACCTATTTGTATCAAGGATTCGAACTAAGGGGTTTGAACTCGACATGGTTATCTACAGAGAGAACAGTTTCTAGTTAGATTTTGTACTTATAAAAATATTTATTCTAGAAATTTTAAAAATAAACAAAGGCTCCCACTATTTTCTCGAATCTCCCACACTCCTCAGGTAGAGAAATAAAAATCTATACACGATCGATTTTAAGTGGATACTGTAGTCTTATTAATCTATACACACCTCACCTAACAGTTATTGGTGAGTACAGACCGATAGCGGACAACACTTTGTCCATTACTTCACTAAGCAAGATGCAGTGGGCTTGGTCTCTAAGTTCTGTAGCCTCACCTAACAGTTACCGGCATATTCCTTAGTTAAGTCAGATCTATAATTCACCAGCGGATGCAAAGCTGTCATTGGGATCCTTACCTAACAGTTATTGGGTCCAACTGAAGGAAAAACTGCTTTTTCCTTGTAGGATCTTTCAGATTTCATCAAATCTGAGGTGGAATAATTTTAAAAAATTTTATCCTACATTTATTTCAGATCTAAATCTCTAGATCTAATTTTATTATCTAATATTAATTCAAAAATAAATCTAAAATATGAGGAAACATGAAATACCTCAAGGGTAATCTGATTACCCTGTAGATGATCGCAGCAAGCCTGAGGTTCTGATTTAGCCACGCAATCGTCTGGCCTCTACCAGTATCCACTCGGGCAGGATCTGGATCATCTTCCTCTCACAAATCTCTACTCCAAAAATTAGAACTAAATCTGATTAGGAAGATCTTCAAAAGTCTTCCTAAAGTTGGAGCAGCAGCCTGTCGAAGAAGTCCTGCAGCCTTCCTGTTCAGGGCGTCACCACGCCTTAGACCTTTGCTAGATGGACATCCAACTCCTTGGATGTGAAGAGAAGAGGAAGAGCTATAGATAGGACATAGAGAAGAGGAAAGGGGGCAGCAGCTTTGATGGGTTTGGTGTAATCACATGAAACCCTAGGCGCAGACAGGGTTTATATAGACCCTGCTGCGCTGTGTAGTGCCACATCATTCGGCCAATCAAAAAATTTTATTTAATCCAAAAAAATTTTGATTGATGGAGTGATGTCATCTAATCATATCAGATAAGAACCCCACCCTCTCTCCAAGAGTTGGCACCAACTTTCGATAAGCACAAAGAAAGATTGGCGCCAACTAGTCCATGTTGATCAAGACTCTCCATCCTTATCCACTTGGGGTGCCCACTTAATCCAATTGGGCTCACACCATAATTTGATTATGGCACCCAATTTAATGTAGATTTGGCATGTGGACACTCCACAAAAATCCTCCAATGAGCTCTTGCCAAGTGACCTTCAGTTTAAGACCCATATGTCAACAGTTGACAGATGTCCTAAAATAAAATTGGCAGGTGTCAGGAATTAGCAAGTATTGTCTTAAATTCATCTCATGAATTAAGACAAGGCTTTTCTAAGCTGGACAAGCTTCATTTAGATTGAGAAAAATCTTCTCAAGGTTCTCTGGTTGAGTCAAATCACATTTGGCTCAATCAAGATAGAAAAGATTACATGAGGAGAAAGTTAGGTTCAATTGTGTGCTAGCACGATTTTCTTGAACCTAATTGGATCTAATCCAAATCAATTGGGCTAGCCCAATTGATGACATCCAGATCCTAACCCTTGTTAGTGTGACCCAGTTAGGTTCAATTCTGTATGGTAATGAGACATGTCGTGATCTCATCATCAACATCATCGAAATTTCTTTTGATGGATCAGAACTCTTTTGATTCAGACAATTAGAATGATCGATCATCAAGATCATTTTAATTGCTTCTAAAATCCATCAGTGATACCTAGCAGTATATGGTGGCAACCCATCAGAACTGAAAATGAACCTCTTGATGCAGCTACCTATGTGATTGAGTTTCTCTATCATGAGTCCCGACTGAATTAGGGTTAAGGTAAACTCATCAAATCCAACATCAGTCATATGAATCAATCGATCGATTTGAGTTCGATGTGAAACCCTAATGAAAAACTTTTTTCCATTATTTCACTCTGCCATGGCCATGGGCTTAAGGACTCGGTCTTTCGATCATCATAGGACTACTCCTCTTATCTATCGAGGTTGATAGATCCTATCTTGGTGCAATCTGGTTCCTACAATGAATATGCTACAGCCAACATACACCTCAAGATTTTGAATGGCTAGGAGACCGAGTTATGGTGTAGTCAAACTATAACACACTCAAGGTGAACTGTCGATGTACCTCAGGTCAAAGAACTAGACACACAACTGCAGCATCGAGCTAGTCATCGACGAGAAGGTAGACTTCCTTATGACTGCTCGAGGTGGTCATGCTCAGTACTCTCATTCTCAATGAATATCTATACTCTCACTTTGGTGTCTCTACACCATAGACTCAAGATACATCTATCCTAAGGAAGCGATCATACACTAACCTTCCAGATCGATCACCATCCTCGTGATGATCCTATGGTCAGGAGCTGTTTATGAGTTAGTTGTGTAAATTCATGCCTTAAATTTTTAACTCTTGAAAATATGAATTGACATTCCTACTAACTCAAAGGATGTATCACAGACACAATGTACACAATGTGATAGAAGAATAATCCTTTTATTGATTTATAGTCAAAATTATAAATTTATCCTTAGATTTGTATAGGAATGTGTCAGCCAATCTAGCTTCTAAGGCACACATCTAACAAACTTCCACTTGACCTAATGCCAATTGGCTACATATCTAAGTCCCATCTTCTTAAGGTGGGCTTTGATCTTCTGCTGGCCTAATGACTTTGTTAGTAGATTTGCCACATTATCTGTGGAGTCGACTCTCTTAACCTCGACATAACCTTTTTTGAGGTAATCACGGATCAGATGGAATCATCGCTCGATGTGCTTGGACTTCTGATGAGACCTTGGCTCCTTAGCTAGGGCTATGGCACCATTATTGTCGCAGTAAAGAGGGATGGCATCCGATGACATCACTCCAAGGTCTGCAGCAAACTTTTTGTACCAGAATGCCTCCTTTATAGCTTCTGATGCAGCAATATATTCTGCCTCTATGGTGGAATCAGCAATCACGATCTGCTTGAAATTCTTCCAGCTAACTGCACCACCATTGCAAATGAACAGACTCTCAGATGTCGACTTTCGATCATCTATATCAGACATAAAGTCTGAGTTTGTAAATTCTTGAATCTGGAGTTCTTTATTCTCAAAGATTAGAAACATATCCTTAGTCCTTCTCAAGTACTTAAGGATACATTTCACAGAAGTCCAGTGCTCTTTGCCTGGATTCAACTGATATCTGCTTGTGACACTCACAGCATGCGCTATATCAGGTCGTGTACATAACATAGCATACATGAGGCTCCCTATTGCTGAAGCATAAGGGATTTTGCTCATGTGTTCAATCTCCTCAGGTGTGCTAGGGCACATCTTCTTGGAGAGATGAATGCCATGTCTAAAAGGTACTAAACATCTTTTAGAGTTTTTCATGCTAAACCATTTTAGCACCTCCTCTATATATATCTTCTGTGAAAGTTCCAACATCCTATTTGGTATATCTCTATAGACCTTAATACCCAGTATAAAAGATGCCTCTCCTAGATCTTTCATAGAGAACTCCTTAGACAACCATACTTTGACTGAGGTCAAAATGGAAATGTCATTCCCAATTAGGAGGATGTCATCTACGTATAATATGAGGAAGACAACTGCGCTCCCACTGACCTTTTTGAATACACATGGTTCCTCCTCATTTTTGATGAAACCAAATATTTTGATCACATTATTGAAACGAGTATTCCAGCTCTGAGATGCTTGCTTAAGTCCATAAATGGACCTTTGCAGCTTGCAGACCTTGTGATCATCATCACTGGATGTGAAACCAAGCGGCTATTCCATATAGATATCTTCTTTAAGATATCCATTTAAGAACGCCGTTTTCACGTCCATCTGTCATATTTCATAATCGAAATAGGCTGCAACAGCAAGCAATGTACAGATGGATTTTAGCATGGCTACGGGCGAGAAGGTATCCTAATAGTCAATACCTTCGCGTTGACTATAACCTTTCACTACGAGCCTAGCCTTGAATGTCTCTACATTTTCATCTGCACCTATCTTTCTCTTGAAGATCCATTTACACCCAATAGGTACAATACCTTCAGGTGGATCTATCAAGGTCCAGACTTGGTTTGAGTGCATCGAGTCAATTTTTGATCTCATTGCCTCTAACCATTTCTCGGAGTCGATATCTGATATCATCTCGTCATAGATCTTGAGATCATCACCATGAGCTCCATTTCTCGTGAGAAATATTTTCTCTATTTTCTCTTGTATAGTACCTAAGTATCTTTCAGGAGGATGGAAAACTTTAGTCGATCTACGAGGTGAAAGAGGTTGTGTTAGGACTAGTTCTGATTGATTTGGTTCCTCAGGTTCTTTAGCTCGTTGCTCTTGGGAGACATTCTCCTTGAGCTTAATTATTTTTTCGATGCCACCATCTTGAATAAACTGTTTTTCAAAAAAAATAGTATTTTGACTCACAATCACATTGTGGTCTTCTAGAATATAGAAATAGTATCCTAATGACTCTTTAGGATATCCTATGAATCGAGCTCTAAAAGATCTGAACTCTAACTTGTCCGCCTGCTATCTCTTGACATGAGCCGGACAACCCAAAATTCTGAGATGATTCAGACTTGGCTTCTTACCATGTCATATCTCATACGGTGTGGTAGGAACAATTTTAGAGGGAACCCTATTCAATACATATATTGCTATCATGAGACAATATCCCCAAAAAAACTTAGGGAGGTCCGTGAAGCTCATCATGGAATGGACCATATCTAATAGGGTCCGATTTCTCCGTTCTGAAATCCCGTTGAGTTGTCACGTTCCAGGTGGAGTCTATTGAGAGACTATGCTATTGTCCTTAAGATAGTCTAGGAACTTCCGACTAAGGTATTCACCTCCTCAATCTGATCGAAGAACCTTAATGGGCTTTCCTGTTTGTTTTTCTACTTCATGTCTGAATTCTTTGAACCTTTCAAAGGTTTCAAACTTGTGTTTCATTAGAAACACATACCCATATCTAGACATATCATCAGTGAAGGTAATGAAGTAGACATAGTTGCCTCTAGCCGGCACATCAAATGGGCAGCACACATCCGTATGTACTAGGGCAAGTAGGTCTGTGGCCCTTTCCCCATATCCTACAAAAGGAAGTTTGATCATTTTGCCTTGAAGGCATGATTCACAAACTGGATATGACTCGAAAGTCAACAGACTCAACAGCCCAGATTTCTCTAATTTGTTAATCCTATCTTTCGCTATATGACCTAGCCTTAGGTGCCATAGATACCTATCATTTAGACTATCTCTAGGCCTTTTAATTCTTATGGCATTCACATTTTGCTCGATATTAAATATAGATACATCAATATGTAGCTGATAGAGATCATTAATAAGAAAACCATTTGCGATTTTATTATTTTCATAAAATATGTTCCAATGGTTCTTATGAAAGCTAATCACATAGCCTTCTTGTGCTAAACATGAAACAAAAATCAAATTCTTACTTGCTGCAGGCACATAATAACAGTCTCTAAGAACTAAATCTAATCCTAACAGTAATCACAGAGGGTAGGTTCCCACGGCCACAACAGCAACTCTTGCTCCATTCTCGATGCGTAGGATCATCTCTCCATCCCTCAGCCTCCTGCTCTCCTCAAGACCCTGCATAGAAGTGCACAAATGAGCACTAGAACCAAAGTCAAGCACCCAACTGGATGCAGAAGAAACCATAAGATTAGATTCTAAAATGAGCATACCTCCAGAAGGATCATTCTTCTTGTTCTTCAGGGTGGCCAGGTATTGAGGACAGTTCCGCTTCCAATGGCCGTCTGATTGGCAGTGAAAATATTTTTTCTTTTCAGCAGCCTTCTTCTTCGATTCTGTCTTCTTCTTCTTTCCATCCACCTTCTGCTTCTTCACAGACTTTTTTTTCTTTTCAAAAGACTTTCTCTTGAAAGAAGTCTGCTCCACAGTAAGAACTGAGCCTTTTGAACCCTTCATAGAAAGCTCAGCCGTAACCAGCATGTTCATTAACTCGACCAAGGTACACTGCATCTTATGCATATGAAAGTTCATGATGAACTGACCATATGCATCGGATAAGGACTGAAGGATCACATCAATCTGAAAATCCTTGTCTAAGATGATACCGAGCTTCTCAAGCTCCTCAAGGTCCTTGATCATTGTCAAATAATGATCTTGGACTGACTGCCCATCACGTATTTTAGCCTTAAAAAGTCTTTGACAGACTTGATACTTAGCTGTGCGACTTTGTTCACCAAACAACTCTTGTAGGTGAGCCAACATTTGGTGGGTAGTCAAAATATTCTCATGTTGGCGCTGCAAGTCATCAGACATTGCATCCAACATGTAGTACCTTGCTTTGTTATCATCATCCTTCCACTTTTCTAGAGACACTCTCTATTCAGCAGTCGGACGTGCTGGCATAGCAGGTGGGTCCTGATCCAAGATATGAGTCAGTTTTTTGAAACCCAGAATAATTCTGTAGTTCCTTAACCAGTCTTTAAAATTGGGTCCAGTCAATCTGTGGGTGTCTAGTATTTTGGTCAGGGGGTTTGAGACAGACATATTTTCTGTAGAGAGTCAAAAGTTTCTAGTTAGATTTTGTAATCAGACATAACCAATTTGTTTAAAAATTTTATTTTTAAATAAATTAGTCTCCCACTATTTTCTCAGATCCCTACACTCCCTAGGTAGAGATGTGAAAATCTTCATGATTAGTGATTTCTAGTGGGTGGTGCGGTCTCATCGACTGGCTCACCACCTCACCTAACAGTTATTGGTGATGGGTCAACCGATGAGTAGACAACTCTTGTCCAATGATTCTCTAATCATGGTGCACCCAAACTTGATCTCTAATTCATGAAGCTCACTGTGTCCGAAATATTGCTCCAATCCTTAGTTAAGTCAGACCCACCATTTGCATGAACTAGATTCCTGATTGGATCCCTCGTCGTATCCAAAATATTGAGCCCAACCCATCCTCTAATTCATAGCATCCAATGCCTAATGGACATGGTTGCGTCTTTTCGATGCAACTGAGCCACTATATCCAGTTGAGAACAATCAACCCTGGGAAGGGCCCGCACATCCACAATGGTGAAAGACCTAGACTTAATATTTTTTTAAGAAGATTTGATTTAGATCTCATTAAACTTGACTTGATATAGTCATAACAATTATGACTAACCTAGTGGCATGGGTTAGCTCGAATTGTTAGCCACCTCAAATCAGAACTGGGTTGACACATATGGCCAGGTAAGTGAGACCGGTGGAAGGGATATGCCATTAACTCGATAAGAATGCATTCGAGTCGAGTAGCTTCCAATTAAAAATCAGTCGATCGCATCTGCCCAACTTACCTTAGATACGAAATTATCGAAACAGAACTAATTGGGTTAGCCTACAATCCAAGCTCTAACCACTGAGCCAAATTAGGTCTTAACTTGATCGAGTCACATCTAAATGTGATTCGACCTTGACCCAGACATAATTCTATTAGGCTGGTCAATTATTAGCTTTCATGATCCCACCTAACCAACTGTTAATTCTGTTTGATCAACCGCTAGACCTAATTGAGCTATCCAAGCTCGAACCCAATTTTATGAAAATGATTTAGATCTGAAATTTTTAATTTGAGACTTAATTTAATTTCATAAGATTAATTCATTAATTAAGTCTTGGGTTCATAAATAAAATATGTAAAATAAATCCTAGGATTTCAGGATCTAGCGTTTTGCAGAAAAGTAAAGTTTGATTTTTGATTAAGGATGAACGCGCAGCACCCCTACACGTCATAAGAACACCTATTGAATGGGAGGAGAGGGCCTTTAAACTCTACTTTGTTCTTATGACAGGACGGCCATGAGGAACACCTTAATCAGAAATATAAATTTAACTACAAAATTAGTTAGATCTAAATTTACATATCACATATACAATTTAAGATCTAACTAATACATGCTTTGCATACATCTCATGTATCAAAAATTGATCTTATTAACATGCTTTCAGATTTAATACATCACATGTAATATCTAAAAAATAAAATTTAAATTAAACTATTCAACATAAAATTTATTCTAGACAGTTACAAAAATAATTCTATAACTAGTCTAGGCATGCAACAGATCAATCTTATGTATTATCCAAATTTTTATTTTTTATTTTTAATCTGAATATAATATTTATATCATCAAAAATAAAGAATAAATTAAATCTAAATTATATTTTAATCTCATTAAAATATAAACTTACAAGACTATTTATAGATCAAACTATTCCTAGTCTAGTCATGCATCTCATGCATGTTAGATCTTCTCAGATTTAATTTTAAATATTTTGATTTCAGATCCTATCACATCTGATGTGATATCTAAAATTTTTTATATTAGATAAATTAAAATTAAAATCAGATCTAAATTAGATCTGAAACTGAGCCATGAACCTGGCTCTGATACCAGTTAAAGAAAAAATTATCTTTTTTCTTGTAGGATCTTCTAGATTTCATCAAATCTGAGGTGGAATAATTTTAAAAAATTTTATTCTATATTTATTTCAAATATAAATCTCTAGATCTAATTTTATTATCTGATATTAATTCAAAAATAAATCTAAAATATGAGGAAACATGAAATACCTCAAGGGTAATCTGATTACCCTGTAGATGATCGCAGCAAAATTGAGGTTCTGATTTAGCCACGCAATCGTCTGACCTCTATCAATATCCACTCAGGTAGGATCTGGATCATCTTCTCCTCATGAATCTTTACTCCAAAAATCAAAACTAAATCTGATTAGGAAGATCTTCAAAAGTCTGCCTAAAGTTGGAGCAGCAGCCTGTCGAAGAAGTCCTGCAGCCTTCCTGTTCAGGGCATCACCATGCCTTAGACCTTTGCCAGATGGACATCCAACTTCTTAGATGTGAAGAAGAGAGGGAGAGCTATAGATGAGATATGGAGAAGAGGAAAGGAGGTGGCAGCTTTGATGGGTTTGGTGCAATCACATGAAACCCTAGGTGCAGACAGGGTTTATATAGACCCTGCTGCGTTGCGCAGTGCCACATCATTCGACCAATCAAAAAATTCTATTTAATCCAAAAAAATTTTAATTGATGGAGTGATGTCATATAATCACATTAGATAAGAACCCCACCCTCTCTCCAAGAGTTGGCACCAACTTTGGATAAGCACAAAGAAAGGTTGGCGCCAACTAGTCCATGTTGATCAAGACTCTCCATCCTTATCCACTTGGGGCACCCACTTAATCCAATTGGGATCACGCCATAATCTGATTATGGCACCTAATTTAATATGGATTTGGTGTGTGGACACTCCACAAAAATCCTCCAATGAGCTCTTGCCAAGTGGCCTTCAGTTTAAGATCCATATGTCAACATTAGACAGATGTCCTAAAATAAAATTGACAGGTGTCAGGAATTAGCAGGTGTTGTCTTAAATTCATCTCATGAATTAAGATAAAATTTTTCTGAGCTGGACAGGCTTCATTTAGACTAAGAGAAATCTTCTCAAGATTCTCTGGTTGAGTCAAATCACATTTGGCTCAGTCGAGATAGAAAAGATTACACGAGGAGAAAGTTAGGCTCAATCATGTGCTAGCATGATTTCCTTGAACCTAATTGGATTTAATCCAAATTAATTGGGCTAGCCCAATTGATGACATCCAGATCCTAACCCTTGTTAGTGTGACCCAGTTAGGTTCAATTCTGTATAGTAATGAGACATGTCGTGATCTCATCATCGACATCATCGAAACTCCTTTCGATGGACCAGAACTCTTTTGATTCAGACAATTAGAATGATCGATCATCAAGATCATTCTAATTGCTCCCAAAATTTACCAGTGACATCTAGCAGTATATGATGACAACCCATCAGAATTGAAGATGAACCTCTCGGTGCAGCTACCTGTGTGATTGAGTTCCTCTATCATAAGTCCCGACTGAGTTAGGGTTAAGATGAACTCATCAAATCCAACATCAGTCATATGAATCAATCGATCGATCCGAGTCCGATGTGAAATTCTAATAGAAAATTTTTTTCCATTATTTCACTCTGCCATGGCCATGGGCTTAAGGACTCGATCTTTCGATTATCATAGGACTACTCCTCTTATCTATCGAGGTTGATAGATCCCATCTTGGTGCAATCTGGTTCCTACAATGAATATGCTACAGCCAACATACACCTCAGGATTTTGAATGGCTAGAAGATCGAGTTATGGTGTAGTCAAACTATAACACACTTAAGATGAACTGTCGATGCATCTCAGGTCAAAGAACTAGACACACAACTACAGCATCGAGCTAGTCATCGACGAGAAGGTAGACTTCCTTATGACTGCTCGAGGTGGTCACACTCAGTACTCTCATTTTCAACGAATATCTGTACTCTCACTTTGGTGTCTCCACACCGTAGACTCAAGATACATCTATCCTAAGGAAGCGATCGTACACCAACCTTCCGGATCGATCACCATCCTCATGATGATCTTATGGTCAAGAGCTGTTTATGAGTTAGTAATGTAAATTCATGCCTTAAATTTTCAACTCTTGAAAATATGAATTGACATTCCTACTAACTCAAAGGATGTAGCATAGACACAATGTACACAATGTGATAGAAGAATAATCTTTTTATTGATTTATAGTCAAAATTATAAATTTGCCCTTAAATTTGTACAGGAATGTGTCAGCCAATCTGGCATCTAGGGCACACATCTAACACCAACTCCATCTCTAACCTGAGACATCAAATATCAATAGAGTGATTGTACCTTCCTGATACAATCGAATCACTATAACCAGTCGAGAACGATCAACGCCAGGAAGGTACCCGCATCTCTACAACGATGGAAGATCTCTGGACTTAATATTTAATGAAGAGATTTTGGCTTAGATCTCTTCTAAATCAGTAGATCTGACATCCGACTGATTAAATCAGGTCAGTACATCAATATGTCTAACCATCCTAGTTGGCATGGGTGAACTCGAGTCAACAAGTAACCTAACACGAAACTGAATCTCCCAAGATTGTTAGATAAGTTAAGATGCATGGGGGTCCCCTCATTGCTTTTCTTAGACACCAATCAAAATTGGCTAGGTCAGATAATGAAATCAATTAAATAACCATCATCTAAATACTTGCCTTAGACACCAAATTGATCGATTAGATTAACGTATTGAGACAGGTCCGAACCACTGAGCCAAATTCGATCTTAAGTTAACCAACTCACATCAAAATATAAATCGATGCAACCAACTACAACTAAAGTCGACTTTGAATCCCTTTGATCTAATCCTAATCATCCATCGATTAGGTTCAATCAACTGCTCAAAATCGAAGATGGATTCTAGCCTGATCTAATCAATTAGACCCTAATTATAGTTTGTTTACTTAGACCTAATTTGTTCAACCCATATCCATATGCAATAATATAATTTTAGATCTAAAAATAATTTTTATATTATATTTCATTGCATGTAATTAATAGCTTAGGATCTTGAAACTGTTTCAGATCTAAACCTAGTTTCATATATCGAATATATGTAGTTTCAGATCTAAATCAAATATGCATCACATATATATTAATTTTAGATCTAAAACTAAATTCACATATATCAAATATGTATAAAATTAGATCTAAAATAATGATCAAAATATTTTAAAAATAGCTCTTTAAAAAATTGATTCACATCAAACTAGGACAAGCTTTACAATATAGGAGGTAAACCCTATATCAGGATAATCTTATATCAGTTTGATATAAATTTTTAATCATTCTAATTTTAGATCTAAATATAAATTAAATATATCATATATATTAATTTTTAGATCTAAAAAATTTGATTTAATTATTTTAAAAATAGTTTTTAAAATCGATCAATCTTATGCTAGGACAACCTTTGCAATATAGGAGATAAATCCTATACTAGGACAACCTTATATCAGCACAAAATTGATTTTAAATCATTAAAATTTTCAGATCTAATCTAAAAAATCAGATCATATGTGTTTTCAAAACCTGTGGCTCTGATACTATTATTAAAAAATCGGATAGGCAGCATGTGTAGATTTCAAAACTTTAAAAACAGACAACGAAAAAACAAAATGGGTTAAACCCTTTAACCTCACATGCTCAAGATCAAATCTAAACCTACCCAAGCCTAGGAGAAAGCACATATCATCAATCTGAAATTTAAAAAAAATTATGAGATTAGATCTCATTACCTTGGTGTAGGTAGATATTCACCACTTCTGATGATCTCAAATTTGTAGAAGGTTGAGCCACACACGTGTCCGACCTCTACGGATATCCATCGAGATCTATCTCGAACTTCTTTCTTCTCGTAAAAAATTTTTATTCTCAAGAAGAACCTTGGCCTTAAAGACTTTGATCAACTCCTTTGATCTTAACTGCGAGATCAACTCCTTGATCTACAGCTTTCTTCTTCTTCTCCTCAATCTTTGATCTCTAAGTCACCAATACTTCTTCTTGGCATGTGGAAGAGAGAGCACCCAACTTTTGGGCATGGAAAAAAAGAAAATGATGAGAGGAGGCATGGAGATGGAGAGAGGGAGAGTTTTTTTGATCAAAAATTTATTCTATGAAACCTTAGAGACCATCCTTTATATATAGACACTGCCCTGACACATATTAGGAACCCAATTATCTTAAAAAAGGAAGATTCTTATGTCATAAGAATCTTCTATCTTTTTAAGCTAATTTATGTCAAATAAAATTAGATATAAATGATAATTAATCAGCCCCTTTAAGCATGTATAAGAGACATCATGAGAATATATGTCAGGTAGTTGGTGCCCCACAAAGGGACTCTAGCCAAAAAGAGATGGGACGTGGACCCCACTCTCTCTCCTCCATGTCATAACACATAAAAGGGGGTGGGCCCCTCAAAGATTTGGCATCCAAAATTTTTCAAAAAGAAAAAGATGCTCCACTCAATCTTCCATCTATTCCACATGCACACTTAGAAATAATCAGGAGATAAAGAAGAGATAATGTTAGGATAATTATGCCAACTAGTTGACTTAACCAAATCTTCTTGGGCTCATAATTAAGAGCCCAATTAAATCCAAATGGATTTAGGTTAAGTTCATGGCTATGGACTTGATCGAATCGAAGTCCTGAGAAGAATTAGGTTTAACCATGTGCTAGCATGGTTCTTGTTGGTGCAGAATTCTATAGAAGTCAGAGAAGCTGGAGCTGGGATGACCGCAGACGCCATCGGAACCTGGAAAGAAAGTCTAAATCGAAGTTGGGGGTGCTCTAGCAAGACCCTCCGATGCTCAAGTCAGTACTCTGCTTCAACAGAAATGGAGTGCTCGAGTGAAAATTTTGATAGAGTTTCGAGACAGAGTTACCAGCTTAGAGAAGAATGTGTCTGGAGGTCCTTATTTATAGATGGAGGGTGTAACTGACCGACAGCGACATCTGTAACCGTCTGGTAGTGGATCGCTCAGAGCCGCATGGAGTTTGTTACGGAGAGTAGTGGCGTCAGAGGTTGTTCAGGGCCACGTGGAGCTTGTAGCGGAGAGTGGAGTGGTGTCCGTTGTCGGGACTTGCCAGAGAGTGGTGGAGCTGCATGGAATCCGCGACAGACTGGAGCAGGATGGCGGCTCTTGTCATGGCTTGTCAGAGAGGGGTGGAGCTGCATGAAATCCATTGCAGAGAGTGGGGCAGGAGGGTGGCTCTTATCGTGACTTGTCAGAGAGTTTGGATCCATCGGCTGAAGCTCGGTTGGGATACCTGATGGAGCAGATGGCTCTTTACTTCATCGTTCTAGGAGAGGCTCGGATGTTCCGAGGTCGCTGATGAATCTACCATTGTCGGATGCTTCGAATGCTGATGTTTCAGACGAAAGTCATCTGCTGTAGGAGCTTGGACGGAGATCTTTGTTGACGAAGTCCGAAAAAGTCAGTCTGGGATTTATCTGATGTGGAAGCTCATCTGAAGATCATCCGTTAGGAAAGTCCAATTTTATGGGGAGCCTGGTAGGAGGTCGGCCGATGATGGACTTCGGATAATGCTGGGGGGGGCTCAGCAGACATCAAAGGCAATCGGCTATCGCAGGGGCCCCGTTGCTGGAGCTCGTCCGTCATAGAAGCTCGTCCGGAATCCATCCACTGGGAAAGTTCGGATGGGCTTCAGTTCTCGCGAGAGGTCGAAAAGGGATTGCTTATCGCAGGAGCTCAGGCGAGGATCGATTGTCAGGGAAGCTTGGAGTAGTGTCCCGCTGTAGAAGCACGTCCAGGGCCCACTCGCTACAGAGTAGCTCGGTTGGAGTCTACCTGTGGTAGAAATTTAAAAGAAATTTGTTTATAGTAGAGGCTTGAGTCGGGATTTGCTTACAGTCGACGTCTGCGATAGACAGCCTGCTGTAGGAGTTCGGAGTAGACCGTTCGCCGTAGAAGTTCGGCTCTCACAGGAGCTCGATCGGGATCCGAAATACGGTCGACCATCGAAGAAACTTAGAAGGAGTCTGGTTACTGTAGAAATCTCATTATCGGGGAAGCTCGGATGCTGATGAAGCCCGGAGGAAGTTCGGGGGTAGTCGGTTGCTGTAGAAGGTCGGCTGGCGGTGAGGCCCAAAGAGCTTTTGGGGTGGCCTGGTAGACGAATGGAGGAACTCATTGTCGGAGAAGTCCGGAAGGGTCGGCCTCTTAGCGACTTCGGTCGGGGGGTATTTCATACCCAACACCAGTCCCCCTACTTCCGAGTTCGATCTCCGAACGAGGGAAGTATAGAGAAATTCTCACGGCCGAAGTTGCTCCCCCCCATGATTGCCGCATTTGGAGGTTGCCAGATATTTTGGCGTTCGGCGCACTGGTACTAGAGCCTTTTCGAAAAAAGTTTTTTCTTTTTGGGGATTTCCGCTGGGGCGTGGCTCTAGGTACGATGTAATAATTATTTTATCCGCTGCCAGCTATTTTCAATAGCCTGTCAGAGTGAGTGGGACACGCGGCAGGTACAGACCGATCAGAGAAGATCCGCGATCATAACCGCTCCAGTCTTTGTTGCCTATTTAAACACGTCTTCCTCCTTAGGGGTTTCACCCTGCCTGAGAGAGTCCGTCGGTCCCCTCTTCTTCCCCGAGAGCTCCAGCCTCCTTTAGCACCCTTCCCAATTTTAGGCATCCTCCGGGTCTTCCATCGTCCTTGCCACCTTCCTGCACTCCCCAGACCAACCTAGGTTAGTCCTGGAACTTCTCGCTATTTTTTTGTTTTTCTCCTTCGTGCTCTGTTCGTTTAGCTTCCTTGAGGGCCTGCTCGCTATTTTTTCTGATTTTTTTGGGATTTTGTAGCTTTTGTTTGATCTAAAATGTCTTCTGACATCTCATCTTCTAGTAGTTCTAAGAGTTCGTCAGCCCCAGTTTCCCAAAGTCCCGATATCATGGCCGAACCCGTAGCCAGGACTGAACCTTGTTTGGCCTTTGCACCGGACACCATCCCCGGCTACTTGACTCTGGATGAACTCTCACTGATAAGGATTCAGTATGGAGTTCCTCCGGAGTACGAGCTAGAGCTTTCCGGGCAAACTGATCAGGCTAGTGCCCCTCCTCCCAGCTGCTTCTGTCTGTATCAGGAGGCCTTCCGCGCTGAGCTTCGGCTTCCGCTGCCATTCTTTGTCATGGCTCTCTTCCATTTTCTGAATATTTCTCTAGTTTCCATCGTGCCGAACTCCTTTAGATTTTTGATAGGGTTTCTTTCTCTTTGTAGTTTAGCCGAAGTTCGGTCGATTCTTTCTTTGTTTAGGAACTTCTACACCTTCAAGCGCCATCCCTCGGCAAAGGATTGGTGGTACTTCTCCCCTCAGTTTGGTAGAAAGGGGTTGCTGAAAGACGCCCCCTTTTCTGTCCATAACTGGAAGGAGAAGTTCTTCTATATCCGATGCCCGACCTTGGAACTAGGATTATCCCCGTGGGGCTCCCTGAGGGATTCTATTCGCCGGGCTCCTACCCTGGAAAGGGATGACCTCGAGGCCTCCAAAAAAACTCGAGGCCTATCAAGCCCCCCTCCTCCCTGACCTTCTGAGGGAACAACTTTTGTTCAACGTTGGCCTGAGCCCTCTTAATCCTGTCGGTATCGATTCATCATTTCATTCATTTTTTTTTATTCCCATTTCTCTTATTCTATCTCTGAGCCGTGTTGGTTTCCTTCTATCGCAGACATAGACGCGAGCGTGGCTCGGAGACTAGCCTAGGGTCTTAAGACCCACAAGAGGAAAGACGCCTCGACTTCGGGGTTGGTGAAGAGAGCCAGGACAGAAGGGACAAGCTCGACCACACCTGCTCCGGTGGCCATCATCGTCGAAGTCCCTTCCGATGCCGAACCCGCAGTCCCTCGAGCCCTTTCAAGGAGCCCCCCGATCGAAGATCCCGCTCTCGAGGTTCGTCCCGAGAGGGTACCCGAGATCGAAGGGAGGAAGAAAAAGAAGACCCTGGCCCGGAGGAGCCGCAGTCACAAGGTTGCCGTTGAGGGGGCCAGCGGCTCCGAGGAAGACCTGGGGGACAATCCCTTCAACAACAGGGACTTGATAAAGAGGCTGGTCGAAGGGTGCATTCTGCCCGAGGTCATCGAAAGAATCATCCTCGCCGATCCCGAGCTGCGGGTCTGGGACTCCCTGGGATCCTTCCTCGAAGTAGGTTAACTCACCTTTTTCCTCCTTCTTGCCTCTTTATTCGACTTATTCTTCAGCCGTTATATTGACTCCCCAATCTTTCATGCAGATTGGGCACCAACTGGTCACCAATGTCGAGGCGACGAAGATCGCCAAGAAGGAGGCAGCTCGGGCAGAGGGGTCGCCTAGCCGGGGCCGCCCACCTCGAGGAGATCGCCGAGGTCCTTAGTCTCCAGGAGGCACTGAAAAAGGAGGGACAGACCTCATCCGATCTAAGGACCATCTTGGAGGAGGAGAGAGAGAAGGCTGAGGCTGAAATCTTCGAATTGAGGGTGCAGGTTTTCGAGTTGAAGGCGTAGGTTTTCGACCTGAAGGCGCAGATTTCATCCCTGATTTCGGAGGCAGGGGCCCGAGCGGTGGAGGAGTTCAAAGCCTCCTCTGAGATGGAGGATCTAAAGGTCCAGTTCGGCCAGGACGCCTTCATCAAGGGTTTCGAACTCTATCAAGAGAAGGTGGCTGGGAGGTTTCCTGAATTGGATCTTGGCTTCCTGAATGAGGTGTCCGATGATGAAGCCGGACCATCCGAAGCTGCTGCCGGTCCTCCTCCAGTCGGGACCTCATCGACCGCCGCGATCACCGCCGACGATCTTCCAAGGATGTCGAGCCCCTCTACTTCTGCCCAGAGGTTCGAAACCTCTAGCTTTGTATTTTTTCCTTTGTAGTGATTTTTCCCTCATTCTCTTGTACTTGAAACTTATTTGATCAATGAAGCTGGATTCATCTTTACGGAGGGTCCCTTCCCCCTTTTTGTATTCTTTTCCTTCTCTTTGTCTTCTTGCATTAATTTGAGTCGTGGCGCTTTTGTCTTCCAACGACAGTGTCCTGTCGAAGCTCTTCCCCTGTCGGAGGGTATTCCCATGAAGTCGATGATACGAGACCTCCAAAGGGAAGTTCGTCGGTCGACAAGAAAATCTAAGAAGCTGGAAGATGAACTTCACTGGCTGAGGAAGAGCCACTCGAAAGTTACTGCAGAGGCTATTCGCCTTCAGGACCTCCACAAAAAGGGGCTCATGGAGTTCACCCAAAAGAAGGCCGACTTCACGACGGAGCTCGAGGAACTCCGGAAGCGCACCAGCGACCGATCTTGGGCTCAGGCTTCCAAGATCAGCTCTCTCAAGATCGAGCTGGCAGCTGCACGGGAGAAGATCGGCCAGCTGGAAGGGAGCTCGTCCTGGCTCACAGTCCAAGCTGACTGCGATCGAGACTGGTCAAAGAAATTCTCCGATCTTCAGAAGTAGCTGCAGGACGCTGAGGCAAACTACAACACCTATCGAGTCAGCTGGAGTGGGCAGGTAGAGGACTACCGAAGGAAGCTCCAGACGGCGACCGACGAAGTAGCCCACCTTCGGAGGTAGTTGTCCGGGAGAGTCCAGCCTGCCTCTGCACGAGGCTCCGATGAGCTCTGCTCCTTGAGGGAGACTATGGCGGAACTGTCTGTGGCCCTTGGGCGGGGGGGCCGAACTGCAGCGGTTGAAGATTCAGCTAGTCCACGAGCAGCAGGCAGTCAAAGATGCTGAGGCAGAATTCGAGGTCCTAAGGAGGAGGCTTCGAGAGTCAGAGGACGAGCATCGACGGTTCCACCGGATGTTTCAGGATATGCTGCTGAAAAAGAGGGAACTAGAAGAGGAAGTCAAAAATTTAAGGCAATCCATAGCGAGGGCCGGAACCGAGAGCTCAAAGTCAGAAGAAACTGGACTTCCTTAGAGCCTCTTTTTCTTCTTTCTCTTTTTTTTACTGCCTTTAAGGCTTTGTAATGCATACTTCACCAATGAAATGAGAATGAAATTGTTTATTACCTCGCCCATTCTGGTATTAAATGGTTGTTTACCAAACTCCATTTGTCTTCCATCTTGTTTGGTGTCGACGTAGTTTGTAATCCCTCGCTGGTTCTTGGGTTGAGTCATCGTTCACTGAACTTCTTCTGTCTTCCGTCTTGCTCGTTGTCGATGTAGTTTGAAGGTTCTTGGTTGCCGCCGTGTCGATTTGCCCTTAGGGACTAGAGATTTTTGACAAGGGTTTTCTCTCTCGTCGAGACGAGGTCCCTTGTGCCTTTGATGTGGTTTGTTTTTTACCTATCGCCGGTGTAGTTCGTCGCTTTTTCTTTTCGTCTCCTCTCTTTTTCTTTTCGTCTCCTCTCTTTTTGTGTTTGAGTAAGGGTCTTCCCTCTGCTCTTGACGGGGCCGTGAGAGTGTGGAGGAGTCGTTGAGGAAGCTTTCCTCCTTGTTGATCAACCGAGTCTTTGTTTGCATCGGGATGGGATCCTCCCCTTGTTCCCGACAGTCAGTTTCAGCTCGTATCAGGATGAGATTCTCCTCCTATTCCTGACAAGGTTGTGGGGGCACATAAGGGCCGTTGTGAGGGCCTCTCCCCCCATTCGATCTTTAAAAAACTGGGCCTTCGACTTTGCTCATGTTAGGATGAGGTTTTCCTCCTGTTCCTAACAAGGCTGTGGGGACACATAAGGGCTGTTGAGAGGACCTCTCCCCCCATCCGATCTTTAGAAAATCAGGCCTTCGACTTTGCTCATGTTAGAACGAGGTTCTCCTCCTGTTCCTAACAAGACTGTGGGGGCACATAAGGACCGTTGTGAGGGCCTCTTCCCCCATCCGATCTTTAGAAAATCGGGCCTTCGACTTTGCTCACGTTAGGATGAGGTTCTCCTCCTGTTCCTAACAAGGCTGTGGGGGCATATAAGGGCCGTTGTGAGGGCCTCTCCCCCCATCCAGTCTTTAGAAAATCAGACCTTCAACTTTGCTCATGTTAGGACGAGGTTCTCCTCCTGTTCCTAACAAGACTGTGGGAGCACATAAGGGCCATTGTGAGGGCCTCTCCCCCCATCCGGTCTTTAGGAAATCGGGCCTTCGACTTTGCTCATGTTAGGACGAGGTTCTCCTCCTGTTCTTAATACGCTTAATTTCGTTTGTATGGGGGAGTTATCTCCCGTCGTTATAAGCTCATACCAAAAGGAAGAATGCACAAGTATGAAGAGAATTTTTATTCAGGGCAAAGTTATTAGTAATACATTCGTAGATTTTTCAAACCCTATAACTGCGGAAGGTCTACTCCTCGCTGGGGTCCCCCCGAGATGGAGTTGATAATCCCGATTGGAGGTCGATCTTCTAACTGCTCCTCCCTCCTTGACGGTTCCGACTATGGCAGGGCCCTAGGCCGATCTTCTCTTCCTTCAGGTCAGTGTCGAATGAATCTGTCGAGCCGACCTCATCTGATGAGCTCCTCGATCTAGTCTCAGAGCTAAATACACTCCTCCATATCATGGTCGTGGTCACGATGATAGAGGCAGAATTTATTCGGGTTGCACTTTTCAAGGTGCGAGCACATCCTATCCGACCTTGGAAGCTGCTCCCTAACCTCCATCAGCACTTGAGTTTTCGATGCATTGAGAGGGGCGTAGCTATGGAATCTCCCGGGAGGAGAGCCTCGCCGAACTCGACGGTCTGGGCTTCTCTGTTTACGAGCTCGGGGAGGAGTCCGGGTGTGCCTGTGCCCGAGAGGAGTTCGAGAGTGTGGCCGACTTCACCTGATCCTCTTTCAACTGTGGGCTTGCTCGAGTCTCTCGCTTGCCGCTCTCTCGCGGCCTCCTCGTCCTTCATCTTGAAGGCTTCCTCTGCTTGGGCATATCCTTCGGCCCGAGCCAGCAAATCGGCAAAATTCTTGGGATACTTCTTTTCCAAAGAGAACAGAAGGTCGTTCTTATGAAGGCCGCCTTTCAGAGCGGCCATTGCGATCGATTGGTCCAAGTTCCGGACCTCCAACGCAGTGACGTTGAAACGGTTGACGTAAGCCCGGATGGATTCTCTCTCCCTTTGCTTGATGTTGATGAGGGACTCTGAACCTCTCCGGAGACATCGGCTGCTAACAAAATGAGCTGCGAACTGGTGGCTCATCTGATTAAAGGAAAAGATGGTACCCGACTTCAACATCGAGTACCAGTTCCTTGCTGCTCCCTTCAGGGTGGACGAAAAAGCTTGGCACAGAATGGCGTCTGGCGTGCCATGGAGCAGCATCATCATCCGAAAGGCTTCCAGGTGGTCGATCGGGTCTGAGGTCCCGTCATAGCTTTCGAATTGGGGGAGCTTGAAGTTTGGCGGGATCGGTTCCTGCATGATCATTTGAGAGAAGGGAGGTCAGTACAGATATCCTCACCATAAGCAGGGGGAGCGTGGTGGAGTTCTTCAATCCGTCGGTTCATCTCTTGGAGCCTTCGATCCAGAAAGTCCTCTCGACTACGGGTCTCGAGGATTTTCAGGCAGAATGGAGGTAGAAATCCTCCGGGAGTAGAATCGTGATCGGACTAAGGGCTCTCCACCCTCAGATTTGTCTTTTCGAGAAAGACAGGGCGACTGGCCCAAGTGGCCCACCCCACCGTCGGATTTTGAAATTTCGGTGACGTTCTCTCCAACTGCACCGACGCTTGCGGCTGTTGTTGCTGTTGCATGGCCTGCACCGCTTCAGTGAGACCCCTGACCTGCTGGACCAGCAGGTCGAATTGCTCCACGCCGACCGCCGTTGTCGGAGGAGGAGGAGCCTGAGAAATTGGAGGTGAGGTCGGAGCTTGAGATCTGGCCGCGAAGGTCGTGGATCGCCTGGTGGATACTCTGTAGGGAGGCATCAGGTGAAGATCTAGTAGAAGAAGGAGAAGAGAATGTCGGAGAAGATGATCGGAATCAGTCCCGTTGAGCACTCCTTTAAGAACAAGGGTACTACAAAGATACACACCCTTCCTTTAGCGCTAATTCTGTTGGTGCAGAATTCTGCCGAAGTCGGAGAAGCTGGAGCTGGGATGACCGCGGACGCCGCCGGGACCTGCAAAGAAAGTCTAAACCGGAGTTGGGGGTACTCTAGCAAGACCCTCCAATGCTTAAGTCAGTACTCTGCTTCAACAGAAATGGAGTGCTCGAGCAAAAATTTTGGCAAAGTTTTGAGACAGAGTTACCAGCTTAGAGAAGAACATGTCCGGGGGTCCTTATTTATAGACGGAGGGTGTAACTGACCGACAGCGACGTCTGTAACCGTCTGATAGTGGACCGCTCAGAGCCGCGTGGAGTTTGTTATGGAGAGTAGTGGCGTCAGGGGTCGTTCAGGGCCACGTGGAGCTTGTAGCGGAGAGTGGAGTGGTGTTCGTTGTCAGGACTTGCCAAAGAGTGGTGGAGCCGCATGGAATCTGCTGCAAAGTGGAGCAGGATGGCGGCTCTTGTCGTGGCTTGTCAGAGAGGGGTGGAGATGTATGGAATCCGTTGTAGAGAGTGGGGCAGGAGGGCGGCTCTTGTCGTGACTTGTCAGAGAGTTTGGATCCATCGGCTGAAGCTTGGCTGGGATACCTGAAGGAGCAGAATGGCTCTTTACTTCGTCGTTCTAGGAGAGGCTCGGATGTTCCGAGGTCGCTGACAAATCTACCATTGTCGGACGCTTCGGATGCTGACGTTTCAGGCGGGAGTCATCTGCTGTAGGAGCTCGGATGAAGATCTTTGTTGATGAAGTCCGAAGAAGTCAGTCTGGGATTTATCTGATGCGGAAGCTCATCTGAAGATCGTCCGTCAGGGAAGTCTAGTTTTATGGGGAGCCTGGTAGGAGGTCGGCCGGTGATGGACTTCGGATAACGTTGGGAGGGGCTCAGCAAATATCAGAGGCGATCGGCTATCGCAGGGGCCCCATTGCTGGAGCTCATCCGTCATAGAAGCTCATCCGGAATCCATCCACTGGGGAAGTTCGGACGGGCTTCAGTTCTCGCGAGAGGTCGAAAAGGAACTGCTTATCGCAGGAGCTCGGGCGAGGACCAGTTGCCGTGGAAGCTTGGAGTAGTGTCCCACTGTAGAAGCACGTCCAGGGCCCACTCGCTACAGAGTAGCTTGGTTGGAGTCTACCTGTGGTAGAAATTCGAAAGAAATTTGTTTATAGTAGAGGCTTGAGTTGGGATTTACTTACAGTCGACGTCTGGGATAGATAGCCTGCTGTAGGAGTTCGGAGTAGACCGTTCGTCGTAGAAGTTCGGCTCTCGCAGGAGCTCGATCGGGATCCGAAAGGTGGTCGACCGTCGAAGAAACTTAGGAGTCTGGTTACTGTAGAAATCTCGTTGTCGGAGAAGCTCGGATGCTGACGAAGCCCGAAGGAAGTTCAGGGGTAGTCGGTTGCTGTAGAAGGTCGGCTGGCGGTGAGGCCCAGAGAGCTTTTGGGGCGGCTTGGTAGACGAATGGAGGAACTCATTGTCGGAGAAGTCCGGAAGTGTCGGCCTCTCAGCGACTTCGGCCGGAGGGTATTTCATACCCAACAGTTCTTATAAACCTAATAGGATTTCAATAAGTCCTAATCCAATTGGAACTTCATAAGTGTCACCTTGCAGTATATAGTGGTAATCTAGTAGGATGAAAGTATGAATCCTTAGGTGCAGTTATCGTATGATTCAATCCTTCTATCGTGAGTTCTGACTTGACGAAGGTCATGGAGAGCTCGTCAGACCTCATTGTCAGTCATATGCTAGATTAGCTCGACTCGAGTTCATTTGTGAATTCTGTGAAAACTCTTTTTCAGTATTCACACTTGTTTTGACCAAAGATTTTCTGAACTCTGTCTCACAAATCACATAGGACTTCTCTTTTTCTATCAAGATCGATAGATCTCATCTAGGTGCATCCTACTCTAAACAGCGAATCTGAACCTACTGAAGCCAACATACACAGCAAGGACTCAAATGGCTAGGGATCAAGAAAATATACAGTCAAATCCAGTAGCCTCGCTGCGAATAGCTAATGACACCACAGGTCAAAGGATCACTCACACCATTGCAGCATCGAGAAGACCACTGACGAGTGAGTAACATCCATGTAGTTCTCATGTTGGTCACGCTCAGTGCAAATTATTCTCTAACAACCACTTGTACCTTCATTCCAGTGTCTTTACACTGTAGACTTGAGATTCATCTGCCCATAAAGGAGGTGAACTGTGCACCGATCTCAAATGGATTGATCACTGTCCTCCTTGACGATACTTTGATCGAGAGTATTTAGAAATTAACCACTAATTAATGTATATCTCAAATTCTTAACTCTTTAAGAATATACAAAAATCATCTTTATTAATTTCTAGGACAAATCATGGATACATAAACATGATTGGAAAGAAAAATCCCTTTATTGATAATAAAAAATTATAAGTACAAATATAGGTCCAAAAATTACATAATATGTCAGCCAACAATTGGTTTCTAGGATACAAATCCAACAGTTTGGCCTAGGTCACTATCCTTCATATGATTTTCACAGCAAAATCTATATAGGCTTAATAAGAGTTATGTGATTCTTATTTAGTTTGATTTGATCAATTTAATTCATATGGCACTTGCTCCTGGGATTAGTATTAATTGTCTTCTCTATTAATAAGATTTTTCTCAATATAAGTCTCTTCAACTATTGCATGATTTTATATTATATGTCTGCATGTATTCCTTGTTTGGCAGTTGAATTAACTAATAAAGGTTCTCTGAAATATCCTGAACCAGATGGTTTGGGTTGTATCAAACCAAATAGGTCAAGAATCTAAATTGTTCAAATGGTTGGAATGGTTTGGTCCCATCAAAATCCCCTGAGCCAATGCCCCCCCCTTCCTCTTTGAGGCCCAAACGCCTTTATTCTCACTCTTTCTATGCCTTTGTCCCCCCTCTCGACCCATAAAGGCTCCACCAATGACGACAACTCTGATGCTCTCCTTGATCGATGTTGGCGATGATTTTAAAGCCCTCAATATGACCAAACCCAGGTACATCTCTCCCCCCCCCCCCCCACTTTCTCCCTCTCCCTATGCTCCCGGACCCTCCTTTTTTCCTTCTTCTCCCCCAACTCTTGGTTCCCTAGGATTAGATTTAGGGTTTTCTCTCCCTCTCCATCTCTCTCTCTTCCTCCCTATCCTTCTCCCTTTTCCACTCTGTCCCCCTCCCTCCCTATCTCCCTTCTTCTTTCTCTTCCTCCCTCCCTCTCTCTTCCAACATTTGTACACATTGGATTGGTATGGCATGTATTAGTATCATATCGACATACCTTAGTACTAATTTATGTAGAGTCAACATGATGAGTTTGTTGTTGATTCTTTGGGGCATCATTTTTTTTTTTTGTTAGTGAAGGAACAAGATTATATTAAGCTAAGTTGCAAGTGAATACAAATGTGCGATAGATCCAAAAGACGAAGGAAAATGGGATCAAACAGAACATGAAGAGAAAACATATACAGCCAAAGATAATGTAGAAGAAAGGGAAGAGTAAAGGTCTGTAATCCAAAAGACATTCACTACGAGTGTTGAGGTATATTAGCGATCTGAACCTTGAAATTGGAATAGACATGATGATAACTTTGCAAAGTAGAATCCTAGATGCAATTGCAACTAATAAGAATAGAAGCAACAGTGACAGCATGTGGAGATCCTGAGCAAACTAGCAGCATATAGGAAACCTTTGAAGATAATGACATGCTCGTAGAAAATAGGAGCTAAATAATGAATAAGAGTTGATAATTTGATAGAACTTGTCCTGCTAAGCATTCCTGGATCATAAGCAAGCTAAATAGGTGGCTAGAAAAAGTACCATAGAAATACTACCGATAATGGGGCCAGCTGGAAGCAGAAGTCAGGTGACACCCAATAGGCAGCCAATCTGATAAGAAAGATGATGTGAAGTAACAAGTGCTAGTAGAGTAATATATTACGGTAAAGCAAAGCTGGTTGTGAAAATAAATAGATGACCGTTGAAGAAGAGCCATAAAACCTCTAGGTAGTTGATGAAGCCAATAAACTGAATAGATGATGCACTCCATATACAATAGCTGGATACTGGACTTTTCTTGGATTCTTGGAATTGCATATACCATTTAAAAGAGCAGACCCTGAAGAGTAATAAATAATTACAATGGTGTATAAGAAAGTGGCACAGCCCTGCGTGGCACAATTGAAGAATCTGGCACACAATTGAAGAACATAGCACGAGCACCTCAAACGACGATAACAACTGGAGCAGAAAGAGAAAAGTAATTGAAGCAAGTAAGAAGACAGCATTCCTGCATAAACAAGCAAAAAACAAGTTAGAGTGAACATTTTCCTTTTCTTGTTGTTTTTTCTTTTTTTGATTTTTTCTTTTTGCTCTTGTTTTCGACTCTCTCCATAAATCTGAAACTTTTTTTCATTTTTCTTTCTTCTAATTTTTATTTTTTTATGGAACTACTCCTCATCAAATTAGCTTGAATCCACTACTGAACTTGTCGAAGGCCGCTGTGACAATTCATAATTATTGCATCTATGTATGCCTCAGCGAAAAGAACTAAGTAGAAACCTCAAAGGAGATCAACTTGTGTGGTATAAAAGATAGCCAAATAACATATATATGTTGATCATATAGGTGCTGCTATAAACTTCTTAGAGAAAGACTGAGCAAATGAATGCTGAACTGATATAATATAGTTGAAACAATTAAAAAGATGAAATCCCTGCTATAGTCATGTACAAGCATCATAGCAATAGTAATAAAGAACATGATGTTGTCCCAAAATAAGAATTGAAGGTGATGTCTGCTGAATATAGTGAAGAGTAGGCATGTATAATTTGAGATAAGTAATATGCCATGATAGAAATGTGAACAAGCATTAATAGAACCAAAAAATCTCTGTATGAAGTGCATGATGTGAAAGAGTCTCTATGATGGAGGCATTGCAGCAGCAATATATATATATATATATATATATATATATATGAACCTTAAAAGCCCCAAAGAACAACAAGAACTAACGTTGAGAAACAAAACAGAATTGTATAGAGGGAGATGGTAAGAAATTGGTGTACATTGTAGAAACCAACCCATCTGAATTTAAGGCAATAGAGAACAGCAAAATAGAACTAGAACTATAACCCAACATGTACTATCTAGTTGGTATGATACAGCCAAGCCTGCAATCCAACAGGCGTGCCGGTTGCCTTATCAAAAAGGAGAGTGAGGTCCTAAAAAAGGGAGCAATAAGGTCAATTATCCCATCGAAACCCGACTCCAGATGCATCCATCTGTAAGAGAAAAGACAAATGAACTGGCAAGGCATCCCCTGGTGTTAACACAAGATCTTGTTCAAGAGATAAATCGGCAATGAAATCTGCTATTTGGTTGCCTTCATGACAAATATAAGAAATCTTTAAGAATTGTAAACGAGAGAGCCACTACTTAATATATGAAAGAAAAGGGGAAGAGGATTTAACTGAAACAGAGATGTCATAAGGCCAATGTGTAATAGTTAAGGAGTCCCCTTCTAACCATATCTGAGATAAGCGAAGGTAAGTGCTTCCTAAAGTGCGAACCATGCAGCAAGTAACTCCGCATGGGGCACAAAGCACAAGTTAATCTGTCTACCTATCATTTTTAGAAGTCTTCTACGGTGATTGCGCAACACAAACCCAACAACTGCTTTTGACTAATGTACCACATCATCAAAATTAAGTTTAAAAACTCCATCCTATGGAAGGGGGTGACCATGAGACCACACGTGGAGGAGGAGAAGCAACAATAGAGGAGGCATCACCTCAGTTCTTGGATGGAGTTACAGGAGAAGTGACATTATCTGCAGAAAATAATAAGAAGTACAATTACAATAGCAGCTATGCTGGAGTAAGGGAAGTATGGTGAAATATCCACTCCTTCCGCACTGCCCAAATGAGCCAAGCAATAGTGGCATCGAGTGCTTGTCGTCCAGACTCAACCAGAGGTCTCGATAGATAATCAATAAGACCTGGCAAAGTCCTAGGACAAAAAAGCAATCCAGCCCTATTACAAAGGAAGAGCCAGCATCTTTGGGCAAAAGGACGGGCAATGAGAGCATGATTCCGATCCTTGGGGCAGTCAGTACAAAGATCATACTTTTATTGTCCAATAAGCAACGAATATCAATAACACAAAAAAAGCTTTATAAGATAAAAGTTGCCAATGCACCTTCCACCAAAAGTATCTAATTCTTAGGGGGACTTTCGATTTCCACACCCAGGCAAAATTTACATCAGTAGAAGAGATAAGAGTGGAGAGGGAGAAGGACCACTACATCGTATAAGTCTGCAAGGAGAGATAGTGTTACATCCTATAGCTGCCCAACAAACCTGGTCACTCATAGGCTAGCCAAAATTGAAGTACGGGCTGCTATCTAAATCAAATCTGATGAAAACAAAGCTATCAACATTTCAATATTCCAGGTCCTATTTTTCAATATTAAATCTTGGACATGTAATGATGGTAAGCAAGAATGGATATTAAGGTAAGTTGGCCAGCAGATGAAAGGAAGTAAGTTGGCCAGCAGATAAAGGAAATGTTCGACAACCATGGATCCATAAGCACATTAACGTGAGAGCCTTCCCCTATGATCCCACTTGAACTGATCCTGAATTAATCCCCCCATGGCAGCTATGTGGCTCCAAATTGTGGACGAGGAATGGGGTTTATGGTAATTATACCAACTGCCCTAAAAGCTGTATTTTGTGGATACAAGATGAGCCCAAATAGAAGGAGGACACAAGACTAATTGAGCCACAATCTTGCCAAGAAAAGCTTGGTGACGATCAGGGAGATTACCAACTCCAAGACTACCCCAAGCTTGAGATGAACACACAACAGACCAAGATAATATGTGGAATCCATGAACATCAGAATCATGTCCCCACAAAAAAAGCATGAAAGTCCTTTTCAAGATCATGAATAATAGAGATCCATAGGGATGAGAATTGAGGATATAGAAAACATAGGAATGGACATCAAGACATGTTGGATAAGAGTAGCCCATCCGGCTAAGTATAGCACCTTCCACTTCCAAGAAGCAAGCTTACCATTTATTTTATCCAAAAGAAAATTAAAATCTGAAGTCCTCGTAGCATTATCGGCAATGGACACTTCCAAATACCTCCAAACACCCCCACTTCTCGGATCTGAAATAGAGACCTTAGTCTACGCCGAACTAAATGCAACGTGGAAGGGCTAAAAGTTAACTGAGACTTGTGGATATTTATAGCTTGTCCAGAAATAGAACAACAAGCCTCAAGGATAGAAAGAAGATACGTAGCATCAACGATAGCAGCTCGGATCACCATCAAGTAGTCATCTGTAAAAAAAAAAGATGTGAAACATGAGGTGCACCCTCAGGGGATTGATAACCTCAGAGCAAATGATGACTAATCGCAAAATGCAAAAAATGAGATAGTACTTTAAAATAGATGATAAAGAGATATGGAGATAAAAGGACAATCCTCACGTAATCTCTGATGTTGAGAAAACTAATTAGCTAGCGAGCCATTAACCAACAAAGCATATCATGAATCTTCAATACACTGGTGTAGCAAAACAATAAATCTAGAGTAGAACCCAAATTGTTCTAGAATTCTGAACAAGAAAGTCCAAGCAACCTGATCATAAGTTTGTTTCAGATCTAATTTAATTATCATTAAGCTTTTAGAAGGAGGAGCATGCATCAAGAAATGATATAGTTCTTGACTTAGCAATATTTGATTGTGAATACCTCTTTCTTGAATAAAAGCATCTTGCTCCAAAGAGATAAGTGAAGACAAAATAGGTTTTAGATGATTAACAAGAATCTTGGCTAAGACCTTATATACTGTATTACAGAGACTGAGAGGGCGATAGTCCTAGTGTGATAGAGGTGAATTGTATTTGGGAACTAATGTAATATATGTTTGCTCCAATCAATTGGCACCTTAGCAGTATTGAAAGCATACTGCACAGCATGAATATGATCCAAGCCAACAATATCCCAAAAAGATATAAAAAAAGAAAAGAGAGAACCCATCAGGATCAAGGGCCTAAAAGAATATTGTCCTGCAAGCCAATCGCATAGATGATTTGATAGAATTTTTCTATTTTATCTTTCTACTCATGTACATGATATTGATTATTTATTAATAATATGAGGTATTATGTTTCATCATATATTGTATCTTATTGTCTCATTTATGACTTAATTAAAACTATGATGAAACCTATAGATTAGATCAATGATTTTAAGGCCATGATGAGATTGTGCCAGTGAGACCTGAAATCTTGATAGCTCCAATCTAAAATATTTTCAATCATAAAATCATTAAGTCAGAAATTAATGATATGGATAAGACTGGCACATCCTATATATGCTCAAAGAAGAGGATGATTGATCTCACAATTACTTGTGGGAATAGTAATACAAGGATGTGGGTGCTTATTAGGGAATAAATTCATGGAACTGATTCATAAAGAAAATATCTAATAAAGTAATCTTACTAGCATGTCAATAGATGGTTCTTTGATGTGAATGGTGCAAGTGATCTTTATACCTGAGATCATCATAATACCTTGTGTATATGGATCTATATCTTGGTCCTACCCTAGCATGACTTTCTGAGATATGTATGGAATATTCTAGGCATGGTGAAGTATGCATGACGGTTATGAGTGGTCAACAAAAAATCGATCACTCTTTGTAAGAGTAGAGAACATCCTATATGATTTCATAGGATGATAACTCAGGAAGTCTTTGATCAAAGTAGGATGAAAATTAGAAAGAGTTTCTAATATTTCATCAATCAAATCATCATCATCAGATCGAGGTATATATGGATAAATATTTAGGCTCGATATGATTTCATACCCATGGATTATCTAGGATGTTGTGTGATCGAAGGATTGAATTGCACGATAACTTTTTAGGAAAAGATGTTTGCTTATTCTATCAAATTTTATATCTTTTAGATAGATATGATACACTGCTAGACGTCAATCTTGACTTGTAAGCTCTTATGAATTAAAAAAATTAATTTAGTAATTATTAGAAGGGGTTCTAATTAATTGATGTATTTGGGCTTAACATATTTTGGGCCAAATTTTAGAAGAGTTCTAATTAAGTTAGATAGATATGAGCCTGGATCTACTGCTGGCTAGATGTAGAACCCAATAGATTACAGACTTATAGAATTATTATCAAAGACTTAAGATTAGTAGCTAATTCAATTTGGGCCTTGGAGGACCTATTTGAATAAAGTACTAAGGCTATGGATTTATGTGAAATCCTAAAGGGCTTTAAATTGGTATGCTAGCACACGTGTTAAAATCCCAACTAACAAATCTCTCAAACCCTTGGACGCCAAAGAGTTTGGATGCCAAAAACCTTGGAAGGTCAAAGAGTTGATGCCCAAGAGAGCCCACACCCCAAAGGAAAGTTCACGCCCTAGAGAACTCTCATGTAATAGAAGGCCTCATGCCTCACACGAAGAGTGGGCTCACATCAAAAATAAAGGGAGGCGAAACTCCTTGAGAAGGGTGTGTTCATGCAAAGAAAGGGTGCTGAATTGCTTGAGAAGGGATACAAAAAAAGAGTTGAGAGAGAGATCCTTGATTGATTTTTTTGTGGACTAGCATTGGAGGGCATCCGTTTGGGTGCCTAGTAGAAATCAAACAAGCAAGAAATGATCTAAGATCTTAGAAGTATTCATATTCTCCTTTCTTGTTTGATTGTTCTTTAGTTTGTATTTGATTATAATCATCAAGATGATCTTAATTTTGAATTCGAATTTTGTATTTTCAATTGTTGAATGTATGTAAAATTTTAAAATCCTATCTTCCGCCATGCATCCAAATCCTGGCTAGGCTTTATCTAGATATATGCTGAATACAGCATGGGTTACTTCCATATCCATCAGTTTCCGAAGCAAATCATCATTAATGATAGACATAATATTAGAGGATATAACAGGAAATTGAAAGTTTGAACACCTAGCTGCAAGGACCACCGATCTTTGAAATAGTCAACCAAAGACGAACAACAAATGTGTTGTTAACAATATCACCTTAAGGAGACTGTAGTTGAGTGATCCACTTTTGACAACGCCTAAGAAAGATAGACCGATGAAAGAATTTAGTATTTGCATCCTCTTCTTTTAACCACAAAGTATGAGATATTTTTTGCCACAGAAGTTCATGCTGATGCAAATTCCTATGATAAGCATGAAGGTAGGCCACAAAAGACAATGATCATGATCAGACGAGCCACCTTGATGAGCTTCAAACTCAATGAGCCTTAAGAGTTCGAAGCTCACAAATAGTGTTATTCAACATGCGTTCATGGAAGAAAAGATTCCCTATATCCCACTTCCAATGTTTAATTGCAAATCTAGTTCAATGCAAAAGCATAAAAAGATGTATAAAAGGAGAGAAATGGTGATATCCAGATCAAACAGCCTAAACAAGTTGATGTCGATCCGGACAAGTGAGCCAAAATTTTTTCAAACCTAAAGGGAGAGTGACAACGAGGGATATCTTTAAGGAGCGATATCAAAATTAGACAATGGTCAAATGTATATCAAGTCAAATGAGTAACAGAAGACTCAACATATATTGATCCACGAGTTAGATGCAAAAGCCTTATCCAGATGCTCCCAAATTCTAGCACACCCAAGCTAATTATTACACCAAGTATGCTTAGGACCTTTATAACTCAGGTCAACTAACCTAGTTGTGTGAAGACAAGATCGTAACTTTCGAATAGGATGGTTCACAAAAAAAAGCCTTCCATCTTTTTTACTTTGAGTAGACAAGAGGCAACTAAAGTCATCGGCAAGAAGAAGCGGAAGATCCATAGACACAATGATAGTAAGTTGATCCTAAACCCGACAACGCTCAACCATAGAGGTACTAGCATAAACTATCTCCTACAATCAAGTATCCCCAGAAGATTCCGTAACAATACCAACAGCGAGTTGCCGATCAAAATGCACAAAGGTAATATGACCTAAATTTTTAACCCAAGCTATGGTAATGCTGCCTGAACGCCCAACAACAGGGATTATATAAATGTCCCAACATGGATCAATAGCCGCTTAACTCTAGGAAGAGCATCAATAGACAACCTGGTCTCGAGGAAACAAACAATAGACGGACTATGACTCCAATTGTTCAAGGCATCCGTCAATGCTCAAATTGAGCAAGCTCTATATTCCTTACGGTTATAAGAAATTATTGTCAAGTGATGGTATTCCTAGGACTTCACATGATTTTGGTTGATCAGAGCATCGAGGAACCTATAGAATTGGACAAAAATGCCAACGCAAACTTGTCCGACAATGCTGGAAGTGTCTCACCAGGCTTATGAAGCAATCTCTAGAGATTCATTGAAAACCAAATCTGGAAACACCACAAGATAATAAAGGTATAGAAAAATTTCACCTATCTATAGAGATTTTAAGATGGCTAACACATTGCTTCAAAATTTTAAGCTCTAGCACATTGTTGAGAACTCATGTCAATTGAGTCAAAAAATTTTATCACTTCTACGATGTTGGGTGTTGGTGTAGTCCCTTCTCATGTGGAACCTACATTCTTTTTAAATACAGTAAAATAAAAAGAAGGGACGTGGCCTAGCTCTGGGGTTGAAAAAAAAAAAAGGTTTTACATATCTTTTGGGGGTGTGGTGTGAAACAGAGATGTCGACATTAGAAAAAGATAAAAAAAATTATAAAAAAAATATTTTATCATATAATTGGATGGTTGATTGTATCTTGATTTTGATAAAATTTTAGTATATTGTTTCTGACATCGAGAGCTACAAGTTAAACGGTTTTGATCTTTGAAATTTTTTTTTTATTAATTATGTTAAGTATCTATACATTTGATGAGATCTATCCTTTATTTTTGTTTATTGTTAAAATCTGCTATATTGGTGATGATTATTTGGAAGTTAAATTATTCTTGACGATATATTTGTACAATATGTAGTTGATTTAAAGAAAACCTACAGTAATCCCATTATAAATAGTGAAAGATTCACATCAAAATTATAGTATTTTTTTATGAGTTACTTAATTATTTTTTTGCTTATTAATTATCTGTATAGATTATAGAGATTATTATTATTTTATAATATTTTATTTAATTATATAAAAAAAATATGATATTATTATTTTATTAGCTTCAAGCTATACATGTTCTATATAGATTAGTAACACTATCATTTGGTTTGTCAATTGTTAGCAAGTGATGCATTCACGAGTCAATGTCAGTTTTGAGGCTCTGCCAAGTCTTATCCCTTTTTTGGGTTTAAATCCTCTACATCCTCGTTTATAGAAAACTCCTAAATTGAAGGTGTGGTATAACCCAATTTACCCCAGCTTGGTTAGCCGATTCACTTGCTTGGCTAGCTCAGCTGGTAGGCACTCTCCACGTAGGAGATGTCCTAGGACGGTGTTATTCCCACCATTATTCAAAATAAACATATATATATATATATATATATATATATATATATATATATATATATATATATATATATATATATGTTAAAAAAATTAACAAAAATGATTAGTATTGTGGCTTGTTTCTGGTTGACATTGGAAGACAAGAAGGCACAGTGTTAAAGCAACCTGCAAAATAGTCCTATCAGTGGTAAAGTAAAGAAAGCGGGAGCAAAGGTTGTAAGCGTAGGATGAGCGAGCGGAGGCAGTGCAATAGAAGATATGCGGTGGCAGATTTGGCCATGACGGTTTTGGCATGCTAAAATGGAACGACCGGGGGATCCAATAGAACGAACCTCCACAAGAGTGTTTAGGTCCAATGCGACGGACCTCTCCTGAACATAAGGAGGTTAACACACGTGTGATTTCCACATCCACGAGGATCCATATGGAAGGGTGGCGCCTTAGTAATGTCGGCATATATGGAGTCCCTCCTCTCTTCCAAAAAAAGAGGATGGCACTTTTGCCCAGCAAGTTCGCCAGTTAGCTTTCCTGCCAGCGAGTAGTCTGATTGTTAGATTATCTCCTCTGATGTTACACTAAGTGATCACTGTAATAAGAGATGTTTTTTTCTTCATGTTCAGCTAGTCTGTTGGAGCAATAGCCAGAGATTAGGAGGTGCGTCGCCTTTTAACAGGAGATTTCTCTTGGAGGAATAGCTATCTTTGATAAAGAAGAAGAAGAGCAGCAAAGCAGCTAAGCAGGAATGAACCTTGTCTAATAGTATACCTTCTTCCGTGTAATCGTTTTTTATCCGAACAAGAGAAAGGAAGAATACGAAAGAAGAAAATAGGAACGAAAAGCATCCATTGTCTAATGGATAGGACAGAGGTCTTCTAAACCTTTGGTATAGGTTCAAATCCTATTGGACCAAAGAATTGTGCTCCGACAAGGATCCTTCGACGCTCAAATCAGAACGAGCAAACAGAGAAGCAGAATTTTAGCTCTCTGAGATGGATTACTTACTTGAGTCCTTAGGATTTGAATATTTATAGAGGAGACGACTGTGTAACCATTTTTGGTGGACAGGCTGGCCGAATCTGGTGCGGTTATTTGGTTGTGATTCTCAGGATCAGGTGATTATATCTGAAAGATTCTCAGGATCAGATGGTTATATCTAGATAGTATTGACAGCTATGGCCAGATAGCATGGACAGCTATGGTCAGTTGGCGTCTGTCTTTTGAATCTGAGCCCGATCAATCTGCTTCCAAGCAGAGATCAGAAAGTATTGCGTGCCGACTAGGAGTTAGAATTGATAGTTTTCCTAACAAAGCTTGGTTAGATGGATTGATCTGAAAGACTAGCCAACCCGCAGTTGTTATGCTGACCAAAAATTATTCCGATATGTAAGCCATGTAGGGATCGGATGCGATTAGAGATTGACTAGCTGATTCTTCGACCAATGGTTGGACCAAACACACACCAACCAACGGTCGGATGAGTCATAATCAATTATGCAACTACACTGCTTAAGGTGTGCAATCCGACTAACTCTTTTAGATCAGAAGTCAGATCAAGAATATGCCGATGAGAGATCGGACAGAATAGCCTCCGATCAGGGGTCAGGACAGACATTTATCAATCAGAGATCGGACAAATCTTAATAATTAGGCTGCATGAGAGGCACTGATATGGATCCGATGGGTCATAATGGGCCTAAATCTTTATACATCATCGGCCTATTCTAAATTACTCCCAACAGATATCTCCTACTCCCTAGTCTGAGCTCTGGTCAAGCTATCGGAGTATCTATCTTGGCATTCTAAATGACCGGGAATGTAAAGAGTTGTTTTTAAACCAAATGTCTGTGCATGATTTTTCTGACAAAAAAATTATCAAACTAATGATGAAATTTTCAAAATCTGCACAGACGCTACTCCAAACGCTGCTCTTCTCTGTTGGGATGCATTAAATGTAGAGACCGTTGGCTAGCTTTGAGCTAATAAAGGCTTGATGCGTGGTTCATTTTATAGATTCGTACCAACTTGACATCTTTCGAGAGTCGTGCACCTTTCTATTTAAAGGAATGGCTTCTTTTATTTTATTTATCCTTGCTCTACTGATTCTGGTAAAATCTTTTCTTTCTTTGCCATTTTCTTGCTTCAAAGCTCTCAAAGATAGATTTCCTTCTTTTTCCACCGTGTGAAGAGCTCTCAGAGGATAGTTGTTTCCTTTTGATTTCTTACTCAAAGGTAAGTCTCTCTTACCTTCCTCTTGATTTTTTTTCCTTTCAGTTCTCCTTAGGTTTCTATTCCCATTGGGCTCTGAAAACTCTATGAGCTAGAGTTTCGTGCAAGAGAAAGTGAAGGATTCAAAAAACCCTAGGTCTAAAACCAATCCTTTGGTCAGACTTGGAGAGATCCAAACCGAGTTGACCTTGGGTGACCTAGAGTTGCTTCGAACCCAATACTTTATTTCAGACGAATTCCATCTTGAACTTCTTGATCCCGTTGCTCAAATTCATAGTCCACCTCCAGGGCGATTAGTGGTGTACAAAAAAAATCTTTAGGCAGATCTTAGATTTCTTGTTTTTCCCTTCATCTTTGAGCTTTTGAGGTTCTATGGGATTACTTTCTATGCTGTATCCTCAAACTCCTTTACATATATCATAGAGTTTCTTGTACTTTGCTCTCGGATGGGAGTCTAACCTTTAATTCTTCTTTTTTGAGCTCTCTTCACAATGAAAAAATACCCATATGCCAATTAGCTGTATGTTTCTTCCTAGAGGGGTGTCTCTTTCCTAATCTTTAGCGCTCCTTTGTCCATTCATAGATGGAAGAGCTATTTTCTTTTTGTTTCTTATACTTTGATAGATGACTGAGGGCTTTCAGACTGAGGTCAGATAGAAGCTTCATCCTTGAAGCCTGTATAGTTGAGTACTGAGGAAAAGAAAAGACTTAGGGATCTCCTGGATCGTAATGCTCTTCAACTGGATGAGCTTTTATTCGATGAATCCCTTTTCTTGACAAAACTTTCCTCTAGCAACCTCAAGAGTGAGTGGGGTCATATATATATATATATATATATATATATATATATATATATATATATATATATATATATATATATATAGCTATTTAACCTGACGTTTGTTGAATAATTATAGAAATAGAACCCTTGGCAAAGGATATTGAGAAATTGAATGTCTCTCCTCCATAGAAGAGGAAGACTTGGGCCATCAAGATCGAGAGGAAGAAAAAGCTAAAACTTGCTGAACTCAGTCAAGAGCCTGCCGCTGTCGATCAAGCAGTCCCTTTCGAGGTCGGAGTAGTTTTGGCGATACATGCACCTACTCTGATCCTAACTGCCAACTCCCAAAAAGGGATCGTCAAGCAATCTCAGCCTTCTAAGACCTCTGCTCGGGCTGAGTCTTCTAAGGAGGCTGATGATGATAAGGCTCTTCCCGACGATATTCTAGAGGATCTATCTTTTCAAGACTGAAAGGTAGTCTAAAAAACTATCGAAAACTCCAAAATTTTAATAGAGTTGGAGCAGATGGACGGGATGAGCATTTTCAGCCTGAGAAAACTATTTTTGATCATGGGTCACCAGGTATAGCATTTATCCTGTCATCCCTCCCTCTTTTTAAATCATCATATTTTCTTTAAGTCGATTTGAAATGCAGCTGCTCTATATTCTCATCAATTTGTCGGATCGCTCGACCAGAAAAGCATAGGCATGAGAGGTCGAGAAGAAAGCTGAGACAGACATCCAAATAGCTCAAGCAAAAATTAAAGAACTAGAGGCTGAGGCCAAGCATCTCTGGGGGGCCCTCGGGCAGGTGGAGTCCGATCTCGCCCTCATCTTGGAGAGGGAGAAAGTGGCAGAGAGAAGACTGAGAAGTGCATTCAAGATGTCAAGTGCTCCTCAATTGAGAAATTCAAGGCATCACCTATCTTCGCTGAGGAGATTGCTCGAGTGATGGAGGCATTTAAGGCATCTAAAGAATACCGTAATAGCCATATGACCTTCAGTGAAAAGATTTTTCATCAGGCTCACAAAGAAGGTTGGATCGACTGTTGAAAGTCAATAGAGGAGGAGCATCCGTAGCTTGATCTTACCTTCTTAGATTATGAAGATAAAGATGAAGATGATGAGAAAGTTCACACTACCTCCGAGCTCCTTATTTTTGAGAAGAAGAACGTTACTGAGCTGCCCTCCTGTTCCACTGCTGATGTAGGTCCCTCCGAGCCTCCTTCGGATACAACTCCCCAAGAGAAGGTCAGAGATTGAATGCTTTACTTTTTGGCTATTGAAAAATATGTCCTAAAGTCAATCATCTAAGTGGTAGATGATTGGAATTAGTATATGAATTATCTAATAACAATAGTTACTTGGCAAGTTCATCATAAAAGTTCTATCTTTCTTAAATGAACTCTTAAATTATGATGAAGTTCTTAGAACCACAATCAATCGATAAAAGAGGATTTATCGGATGGTTCTTAAATTGTTCACGATCAAATGATAAGTTATTAACAAAGATGATAACTTATCAAGTGTAGGTCGCTGTATGCCATATGTGTTGGATATCCTCATAATCAAGTGGTGTGGAGACACTGGTATGGCATCTAGGTGAGATGTAGAAGTACATCTGCATCGAACGTGATCAAAGTAACACTCTACTATCAAGAGTAGTTAGCTAAGGCCAATGGATATAAGTATCCCTCCGACCTGAGATCACCACGGTGACTTGCAAGCAACTCACTGTGCTTTGGTGTCGGACTGTCTATATTTTTAATATAGGGTCGAAAAATTTTTGGGTACAGTCAAGTACTTGTGAAGTCAGTGTGTGAGTCAAGATGGGATTGACTACTTTTGATTAACTTCAGGAAGAGAATGTCTTGCTGTGTTTCAATTTAGCAAAATCTAGGTCTAGGTAATCCTCGTGAGGAGTCACGAGATTTGCAAAATTTTGAGACACAATAGAGATGACTTATATGAGTGTTGACAGCATACTCGAAGTCATCTTGAGCATTATTAGTCAAAAGGATGAATTATATGATAACCATGAGTCAGGGTTCTTAGAATGTTGCTTTGTATATATTCGACCTATCTGGACGTCGGGAATCATTGCTAGATGGTTACTTCGACTAGTACAAGAATTGGTTCCTATGCTACCAGCTTAGGTTCGAACCTATAGGATCACACACATAAGATATTGTAACCTAATCAGATGGTTAATCGATAATTGAGAATCGTTCTAAGGTTAAACGATCAATGTGATTGATGTTTGATCTAATGCAAGTGTTGCAGGAGGATCAATTAGCCATTGGATTGCTAAATTGCTCAATCTAATTGAGCAATAGGACTGAGATCAAGTCTAATTAAATTTAATTTAATTAAAATTAGTTTAGATTTAATTGAATTAAGTCTAATTAGTTTATTGGATAAGCCAATTGTAAGGGAGAACAAGTCCCTGTTTGACTAGGACTTGTATGCACCTAATGCCTAATTAAGTTAGGATTTAATCAGAATTAAATATGATTTAATCTGATTTAATTAGACTCCTAGTTGAACTAGGATCATCATTAATTAGGTTACAATTAATTTAGATTGGGTTCAAAGTATTTAACCTAATCTACATAAGAATCCTAGTTAGACTAGGACTCCATCTCTTCTCTTGCGCCACCTAAGAAATCTCAAGCCCACGCCCACTAATTAATTTCCAAATATTTTTTAATGATATCCACATCCAAGGAATATTATCTCACACCACTTATTCTAGAGATTTGAATCAGATTTGATTTGATTCAATATGGAAAGAGATTTGGCTAATTATGGAAAGTGGTTTAGGTTTATCCTTTTTTTTTAAAAGAGTCCCTCTTCACAAGAACTCTTCTCTCCTCCCTTATGCCAACTTTTCTCAAGCTTTTCTCTTTTTTTTGTAGCCCCTTTTGTGAGTTATTTCATGCTCTCCATGAAATTTTTGAGGGAGGGGGGGTCCAATGGACTCCTTGTTAGACTAGGTTTTATGACCTAGTCTACCATATAAAAAGTTGCCGCCCCATATGCTATAAAAAAAGAGTCAAAAATTCATGGCTTTTAGATAGAAATAGTAGAGAATAAAGAGGAAGGTATGGGTGGTTTGAAGTGCCAAAATTCTTGGAGAAGAGTCTTCAATCAAGAGATCAAAGGTTGATATCTTGTAGAGAGAAAGGTAAGAGAAAAGATTGTCTTCTTTCATTATTTTTCTTTCATATTATTCTCTCTTTGTTTTTTATATTTTTTATGTGATAAAATCTAAGAGAGAAAGAGGATGGAATAGGTGGTTTAAGGTATCAAATTTCTTGGAGAAGAGTCTTCTATCAAGAGATCAAAAGTTGATGTCTTGTAGAAACAAAAGGTAAGAGAGAAGATATTTTTCTCTAATTATTTTTTTTTTCAGTTTATTTTCTCTTTATTTTGTATTTTTATGTGATAAAATCTGAGAGAGAGAGAGGAATGGTATGGTGGATTCATGCTGTAATGAGTTGGAGCATGGTGATCTTCTGATCATGTTCTGATGAGAGAAGAAGAAGAAAAGAAGGTCTTCTCTTAAGGTTTCTTTTAGAACCCTTCTTCTCCATAAATCATGAGATTTTTCTATGAGAAAAATCAAATATCATGAGATCTAGAAGTTTGAGAAATATCTAGAGAAGATGGTCTCCCCATGTCCTAGCATAGAGATGTTCTCAGGACATCAATTGTTGATGTACTGAAAGAGAAGAACTATCTTCTCTTAGGATTTTTTCTTTTATATTTTTATTTCTGATTTTAGGGAGGTCAAAAAGTTTGACTTCTCCCTTATTCTTTCTCATATTTTTCATCTCTTGGAATGTCCAAGAGATTCGAAGAATAATTTTTAGATTAACCATCTGGAGGGATCTGCAAGAAGCTAGCACTTTGAGCGGATCTTCGTTCGACAAACCTTCGATTTTGTTGCAGCCTCATGTGGATCATCTGTAGAGGCTGGATGCATGTGTGGCTTCAAAGATAATAAAGAAAATCAACCATGGAGTTCTCGACCTGCATGAAAGTAAGAGATCTGATCTCTTCTCTTATCTAGATATGATCTAGATTTTAGATCTAAAACTATTTTAGACCTAGGGTATTGATTTGATCAATACCAAAGCTTTTATTTTTTGATTTATAAATATAATATGATATGTTATAGGTCCTAATTATAGGATTTAGTAATTTGATTACATGCATTTGTTGATTAAATTATTTAATTTACATGTTCTGCTACATTATATTTCAAAAATATTTTGAAATTCATGCATAAAATCCTATATCTTTTTCCAATAGTGGTATCAGAGCATCTAAGTTCTTTTATAATATGTTCATGATTATATTAAAATAAATTTAAAAAATAAAATAATGATCGCACGGACTGTAGGTTGTCCTACTGTAAGGTTTACCCCTTACAGTGCAAAGATTGTCCTGGTACGTTGTGATCTAAAAAATTTAAAAGAGTTTAAATAAATCTTGTCATGAATATTTTAGATTAGATTTATTTTATTTCATAAATTTTTATATAATATACATAGATTAAAATCAGCCAAGAATAGGATCTTGTGAAGGTTCTGTTTGTTGATTGGGTCGGCTCGACCAGCATGCCAGCTCAATTGAAAAGTTGGCTAAATTTAATTATTTTAACCTATAATTAGTGTTTGTTAGTGAAATAAGCCGACCCATTTTTGAAATGAGTCGACCTATTTAGTGAAACAACACTAGATTATATTAAATTTTTCAAAAGTTGAAAATAATTTTCAAAATGTCGAACCCCAACCCTCAGCCATGAACTTAATTAAAAGAATTAAATGATTGTTTAGGATCTAGATTTGTGATTTAAAGATCCTAAGACAATTTCATAAAACAAGGGTTAAAGGGTAATGGGTTAGCTTTGATCAGGTCATTAACTGGGTTAGACCTAGGGTTAGACTAAATATGGACTAAGTTAAGATATTGATTAAATCTAATTAAAAGTTAATTAGGATTAGATAATTTTTATAGATTACTTCAATAGTTGTAGCAGATCAAAGTCCATATATCTAACAAATGGACACTGATCATGGCTCAGCGGCTGAGCCCGAATCTTTAGACAGACCAAATCAAAACTGATAAATCAGTTGGTGTCTAAGGTAAATCTGATTGGTGATTTTTAATTAGAAGCTTGCTTATCTGGTCATTTCTGATGGTGTCTAAGGCAAGCTTTGGCAAACCCTCCCACCGATCATATTTACCTGGCCAATGTGGTTAATCAGGTCTTGATTAGGTTGCTTATTGATTCATGCTAACCTATGTCACATAGAAAATTAGTGAATCTGATTTCATTTAGTGAGACTGATCTAAGTGCTCATGGATCAAATTTGATCCTAGTCCTTGTTAATGACTTGAGAAGTCAGTGGGAGGACTTGACTGGGTGAAGTCAATGGAAGCAAATTGGTCCATGTCCTTTTTATCCTTAAATCACTAATAATTTTAAATCTTCTAAAATTATTAGATCCTTAAAATAAAAAGTTATGAAGATAATTGAGTCATAGCCTCCCATTAAGATGTTTGATAATGAGTCCATTAACTCAATAATCATTACAGACCCAAAGGTCTGGTGCTTGTTGACTAATGAAATTATCACTCATCATATGACGACTTGGAAGTGTCTCTCTAATGGTGGTTAGGTTAGCCAACCAAAGTTGGGCTTAATCATTCATTGGTTAGATGCACCAAGTATGGTCATATTAATGGTTGGACCTAACCGGATCCTTACAGTGGAGGCCAAAGCCTACTGATTAGGTTTCTGGGACAAAATTAAATTACTAGAAGTTGTTAAGAGAAATAATTGGTTCATGAACCTACCAATAGATGCAGATGGATTGGCTGACCAAAGTTGGACTTGTCTATAGTCTATGTGGATTTTAGTACCTACTAGAAAATTAAAATAATTTTTTGAATTGAAGGTAGAGGCTACCAATTTGAACAAAATAGTGGAAGAACTTTGAGACTAAAGTTCAAGTCTCTAGGCTTAAAATAATTCATATACATTAGGTCATTGTTCTCTTTTCTTAAAATAAGGTTAAACCTTAATTGCTCTAATCACTGTTAGACAGTGATGACTTATGGGACCCAACTTCGTTAATTAGTATCGAAAGTTGAATTTGGTTTAGCAGTACGAATGGGTTCATATTGGGGCTTCTTAGTCCAGTCAAAATAATTAATCCAAAATTGATCCAAATCAGGTATGTTGCTTCTATTGTCAGAAGTAGGGTCATAGGAAGAAGAATTATCTTGCTTTCCTTGACCATAATAGGCTGAACAAGAGAAAGGAGCAAGAGTTGCTCATCAAGAATGTTATATAATAATACCTTAAAGTTTCTCTATGAAATTCTACTACCTAGGTATTAGATATTGATGGTCTTATGCAATTTATTGCTAGGACTACAAATGAGTGAAATATTTGAAAATGATGAGAAATTCTTAAATGTTAAGGATGGACGTCTTATTCCAATCCTAACTTTAAGAATTGTAGAGCTTATTTTCAAATATTGTCATTTAGAAAAATTGTTACTATTGTCCATTGTTTATGATGAATGTAATCTTTGTTGGCCTTTTGGCCAAAGATGATCATCATTCATTAATAAAGGAAGATTATTGTGATATTATTATGAATAATGTTACAATAATACATGGACAAGAAGGAAATGACATTTAACATTTACACAGCCTATTAAGTGTAATGTACACATCCAAGTTAGATAATGTCATGAAAGTCTATCTTTGGCTTAGTCAACTTTACAAGAACAGGATAAACGGATTATCTTGAGAGAGAAATCTTGATATCAATGATTGTGAATCATTGATAGCTTGTGAGTCTTGTCTTCTTGAAAAGATGACAAAGTCACCTTTTAATGGAAAAGGTGAAGGAGCTGATAAAGTTCTAAGTCTCATACATAGTGATGTATGTGGACCTGTGAACTTAAGTGCCAGAGAAAGATATTAATATTTCATTACAGACGACCTATCTGGGCATGGGTGCGTCTAGCCTAATCATTTGAAATGTTCAAATGATTTAATAATGAAAGATTAAAACAAACTAGATAAGGTGTTAGAACTCTTTGATCAGATCGAGGAAGTGAATACTTATCCAGTGAGTTTGTGACATATCTAAGAGAGAATTGGATTTTCTCTCAGTGGATTCCTTTTCGAAACGAAATGTATTTGAAAAGAGAAGTTAAACTTTGTTAGACATGGTTCAATCTATGATAGGGTTCACTTCTCTGCCTGTTTCAGGATTGTGCTCTTTGTGATTACTTGTTTTACTCTGAAAATATACTGAGTAAGTCTGTTGTGCAGATTTCATATGAGATATGCATCGGACATAGACCTAGACTTTCTCACCTTTGGGTTTGGAGTTGATCGGCCTATGTCAAAGATTTGCATACAGATAAACTTGGTTCTTGATCCAATAGGTGTTTAAAGATTACTAATTCTATCATGCTGAAGAACATAAGATGCTCATCAGTAGTAGGACATTCCTTTTGGAAAGGAGTTTCTTAGAGAATGAACTGATGCCTATCAAGTTGAACTTAAATGTTTGACTAATAGAAAATGAACTGACATAATCTAGTAAACCTACAAAATTGAATTTGATTAGATCAAACTCGAGGCCCATTAAAGTAACACCTTTAAGGAGATCTGGTAGAGTACCGTGTTAGCTGGACAGACACTTCAGTGTCTAGGTCTGGGATGGTGATCCTGTTGATCTCGATGAGATTCACAAGGATTCGATCACCTATAGAGATGCAATACAGTGGTCTAACTCTAAGAAGTGGCTTGGAGCTATTAAATCTAAATTGAAGTCCATGAAAATGAATAGTGTATGGACACTAGATGATTCACCTAAAGGGATAAAATCCATTGGGTGTGAATGAATTTTTCAAAAGGATCAGAGTAGCCCAGACGAGAAGGTGGAGACCTATAAAGCCTGTTTTCGCTATTATTCCAGAGTTGGAACATACGTATTGAACATATGTCTTTGTTATAAACAAAGAGGAACCCTGCATTTATAAGTGGACAAAATATTCTGTAGTGTTATTTCTTGTATTGTCTGTGGATGAAATTCTCTTAATTGAAAATTGTATTCCAGTATTGCAAAGAATAAAGATTTGGGTGTCATCTAATTTCTCCATATTCAACACCAGATATAGTATACTCACTAATGGTAGTGAGCAGATACCAGTTTGATCTAAGTAAGAACCACTGAAAGATTGTATAGACAATCCTTAAGTATTTGGAAAATACTAAGATCCAGTGACTCAAATATGGAAATATTGACTTTAAACATGAGGATGTTTCGATTTCAGTCAGATCAAGATGATAATAAAAAAGTATCAGATCGTATCCTAATCATAGGAGCAATCTGCTGAAAAAGTTTCAAGCGAGATACTTTAGCCTACTCAGTTAGTGATGTAGAGTACATCGTAGCATATGATGCTGCCATGTAAGCTATATAGTTGCTGAGCTTCATTAGCAGGTTGGGAGTGGCACCCTCCACTGATGGCCTAGTCCTATCATAGCACTGGAGCCATAAATCTGGCTAAAGAACTAGAGGACCAGCATACTCTGTATTGCTATCACTTTTGATTTTAAATCAAGGTGACATCGATCTTTGGAAGATCGATGATAAAGGAGAACTTGACCGACCTATTTGCTCAGACCTTGGAACTAAGAAGTTCTACGAACTCAAATGGAAGATAGGATATTTGATATCATTCTGATTGGCTTTAGTACAAGTGGGAGTTATTAGAAAATGTGTCCTAAAACCAATCATCTAAGTGGTAGATGATTAAAATTAGTATATGAATTATCTAATAACAATAGTTATTTGGCAGGTTCATCATAAAAGTTCTATCTTTCTTAAATGAACTCCTAAATTATGATGAAGTTCTTAGAACCATAATCAATCGATAAAGAATGATTTATCAGATGGTTCTTAAATTGTTCATGATCAAATGATAAGTTATTAACAAGGACGATAACTTATCAAGTGTAGGTCGCTGTATGCTATATGTGTTGGTTGTCCTCGTAACCAAGTGGTGTGAAGATACTGATATGGCATCCAGATGAGATGTAAAAGTACATCTACATTGAATGTGACCAATATAATACTCTACTGTCAAGAGTAGTTAGCTAAGGCCAATGGGTATAAGTGTCCTTCCGATCTGAGATCACCACGGTGATTTACAAGCAACTCACTATGCTTTGGTGTCGGACTGTCTGTATTTTTAATATAGGTTTGAAAGATTTTTGGGTACAGTCAAGTTCCTGTGAAGTCGGTGTATGAGTTAAGATGGGATTGACCACTCCTGATTAATTTCAGGAAGAGAATGTCTCGTTGTGTTTTAATTTAGCAAAATCTAGGCTTGGGTAATCCTCATGAGGAGTCACGAGATTTACAAAATTTTGAGACATAATAGAGATGACTTATATGAGTATTAACAGCATACTCAAAGTCATCTTGAGCATTACTGGTCAAAAAGATAAATTATACGGTAACCATGGGTCAGGATTCTTAGAATGTTGCTTTGCATACATTTGACCTATCTGGATGTTGGGAACCATTGCTAGATGGTTATTTTGATTGGTACAAAAATTGATTTCTGTACTACCAGCTTAGGTTCAAACTTATAGGGTCATACACATAAGAGGTTGTAACCTAATTAGATGGTTATCAACGATTGAGAATCATTCTAAGGTTAAACGATCAATGTGATTGATGTTTGACCTAATGCAAGTGTTGCAGGAGGATCAATTAATAATTGGATTGCTAAATAGCTCAATCTGATTAAGCAATAGGGCTGAGATCAAGTCTAATTAAATTTGATTTAATTAGAATTAGTTTAGATTTAATTAGATTAAGTCTAATTGGTTTATTAGATAAGCCAATTGCAAGAGAGAACAAGTCCCTGTTTGACTAGGACTTGTATGCACCTAATTTCTAATTAAATTAAGATTTAAATCAAAATTAAATATGATTTAATTAGATTTAATTGGACTCCTAGTTGGACTAGAATCATCATTAATTAGGTTGTAATTAATTTGGATTGGGTTCAAAATATTTGACCTAATCTACATAAGAATCCTAGTTAGACTAGGACTGCATCTCTTCTCTTGCACCACCTAAGAAATCTCAAGCCCATGCTTACTAATTAATTTCTAGATATTTTTCTATGATATTCAAATCTAAGGAATGTTATCTCACACCATTTATTCTAGAGATTTGAATCAGATTTGATTTGATTCAATATGGAAAGAGATTTGGCTAATTATGAAAAGTGGTTTAGGTTTATCCTTTTTCTTGAAAGAGTCCTTCTTCACAAGGACTCTTCTCTCCTCTCTTACGCCAACTTTCCCCAAGCTTATCCCTTCTTTTTGTAGCCTCTTTTGTGAGTTATTTCATGCTCTCCATGAAATTTATGAGGGAGGGGGCATCCAAGAGTTGGATGCCCCATGGACTCCTTGTTAGACTAGATTTTATGACCTAGTCTACCATATAAAAAGTTGCCACCCCATATGCTATAAAAAAAGAGTCAAAAATTCATGGCTTTTAGATAAAAATAGGAGAGGATAAGGAGGAAGGCATGGGTGGTTTGAGGTACCAAAATCCTTGGAGGAGAGTCTTCAATCAAGAGATCAAAGGTTGATATCTTGTAGAGAGAAAGGTAAGAGAAAAGATTATCTTCTCTCATTATTTTTCTTTCATATTATTCTCTCTTTATTTTTTATATTTTTTATGTGATAAAATTTGAGAGAGAAAGAGGATAGAATGGATGGTTTGAGGTATCAAATTTCTTGAAGAAGAGTCTTCTATCAAGAGATCAAAAGTTGATGTCTTGTAGAAACAAAAGATTAGAGAGAAGATATTTTTCTCTTATTATTTTTTTTCTAGTTTATTTCCTCTTTATTTGTATTTTTATATGATAAAATCTCAGAGAGAGAGGGATGACATGGTGGATTCATGCTCCAATGAGTTGGAGCATGGTGATCTAATTTTGGACATGATTTGATCATGTTCTGATGAGAGAAGAAGAAGAAAAGAAGGTCTTCTCTTAAGGTTTTTTTTAGAACCCTTCTTCTCCATAAATCATGAGATTTTTATATGAAAAAAATCAGATATCATGAGATCTAAAAGTTTGAAAAATATCTAGAGAAGATGGTCTCCCCATATCCTAGCATAAAGATGTTCTCAGGACATCAATTGTTGATGTACTGAAAAAGAAGAACTGTCTTCTCTTAGGACTTTTTTTTATATTATTATTTCTGATTTTAGGGAGGTCAAAAAGTTTGACATCTCTTTTATTCTTTCTCATATTCTTTATCTCTTGGAATATCCAAGAGATCTGAAGAATATTTTTTAGATTAACCATCCGGAGGGATCTACAAGAAACTAGCACTTCGAGGGGATCTTCGTTCGATGAACCTCCGATTTTATTGTAGCCTCGTGTGGATTACCTGTAGAGGCTGGATGCATGTGCAGCTCTAAAAATAATAAAGAAAATTAATCATGGAGTTCTCGACCAGCATGAAGGTAAGAGATCTGATCTCTTCTCTTATCTAGATATGATCTAGGTTTTAGATCTAAAATTATTTTAGACCTAGGGTATTGATTTGATTAATATCAAAGCTTTTATTTTCTGATTTATAAATATAATATGACATGTTATAGATCCTAATTGTAGGATTTAGTAATTTGATTATATATATTTGTAGATTAAATTATTTAATTTACATGTTCTACTGTGTTATATTTCAAAAATATTTTGAAATTCATGCATAAAATCCTGTACCTTTTTCCAATAGTGGTATCAGAGTATCTAGGTTCTTTTATAATATGTTCATGATTGTACTAAAATAAATCTAAAAAATAAAATAATGATCGCACGGACTGTAGGTTATCCTGCTGCAAGGTTTACCCCTTATAGTGCAAAGGTTGTCCTGGTACATTACGATCTAGAAAATTTAAAAGAGTTTAAATAAATCTTATCATGAATGCTTTAGATTAGATCTAATTTATTTTATGAATTTTTATGTCATGTACATATATTAAAATCAGTCAAGAATAGGATCTTGCGAAGGTTTTGTTTGTTGATCGGGCCGGCTCGACCAGCATGCCAACTCGACTGAAAAGTAGTCTAAATTTGATTATTTTAACCTATAATTAGTGTTTGTTAGTGAAATAAGCTGATCCATTTTTTAAATGAGTCGACCTATTTAGTGAAACAACACTAGATTGTATTAAATTTTTCAAAAGTTGAAAATAGTTTTCAAAATGCCGAACCCCAACCCTCAGCCATGAACTTAATTAAAAGAATTAACTGATTGTTTAGGATCTAAGTTTGTGATTTAAAGATCCTAAGACAATTTCATAAAACAAGAGTTAAAGGGTAATGGGTTAGCTTTGATCAGGTCATTAACTGGGTTAGACCTAGGGTTAGACTAAATATGGACTAAGTTAAAAAATTGATTAAACCTAATTAAAAGTTAATTAGGATTAGATAATTTTTATAGATTACTTCAATAGTTATAGTTGATCAAAGTTCATATATCTAACAAATGGATACTGATCATGGCTCAGTGGCTGAGCCCGAATCTTTAGGCAGACCAAATCAAAACTGATAAATCAGTTGGTGTCTAAGGTAAACCTGATTGATGGTTTTTAATTGGAAGCTCGCTTACCTGGCCATTTCTGATGGTGTCTAAGGCAAGCTTTGGCAAACCCTCTCATTGATCATATTTATCTGGCCAATGTGGTTAATCAGGTCTTGATTAGGTTGCTCATTGATTCGTGCTAACTCATATCACATAGAAAATCAGTGAATCTGATTTCATTTAGTGAGACTGATCTAGGTACCCATGGATCAAATTTGATCCTAGTCCTTGTTAATGACTTGAGTAGTCAGTGGGAGGACTTGACTTGGTGAAGTCAGTGGGAGCAAATTGGTCCATATCCTTTCTATCCTTAAATCACTAATAATTTTAAATCCTCTAAAATTATTAGGTCCTTAAAATGATAAAGTTATGGAGATAACTGAGTCATAGCCTCTCATTAAGGTGTTTGATAATGAGTCCATTAACTCAATAATCATTGCAGACCCAAAGGCCTGGTGCTTGTTGACTAATGGAATTATCACTCATCATATGATGACTTGGAAGTGTCTCTCTAATGGTGGTTAGGTTAGCCAACCAAAGTTGAACTTAATCATTCGTTGGTTAGATGCACCAAGTATGGTCATGTTAATGGTTGGACCTAATCGGATCCTTATAGTGGAGGCCAAAGCCCACTGATTAAGTTTCTGGGGCAAAATTAAATTACTAAAATTATTTGAAGAAATAATTGATTAATGAACCTACTCGTAGATGCAGATGGATTGGCCGACCAAAGTCGGGCTTGTCTGTAGTCTATGTGGATTCTAGTAGCTACTAAAAAATTAAAGTAATTTTCTAAATTGGAGATAGAGGCTACCAATTTGAACAAAATAGTGAAAGAATCTTAAGACTAAAGTCCAAGTCTCTAGGCTTAAAATAATTCATATACATTAGGTCATTATTTTCTTTTCTCAAAATAAGGCTAAATCTTAATTGCTCCAATCGCTGTTAGACAGTGATGACTTATGGGACCCAACTTCATTAATTAGTATCAAAAGTTGAATTTGGTTCAGTAGTACGAATGGGTTCGTATTGGGGCTTCTTAGTCCAGTCAAAATAATTAGTCCAAAATCGATCCAAATCAGGTATGTTGCTTCTACTGTCAGAAGCAGGGTCATAGGAAGAAGAATTGTCTTGCTTCCCTTGACCATAATAGGCTGACAAGAGAAAGGAGCAAGAGTTGCTCATGAAGGATGTTATATAATAACACCTTAAAGTTTCTCTATGAAATTCTACTACCTAGGTATTAGATACCGATGGTCTTAAGCAATTTATTGCTAGGACTACAAGTGAGTGGAATGTTTGAAAATGATGAGAAATTCTTGAATGTTAAGGATGGAAGTCTTATTCCAATCCTAACTTTAAGAATTGTAGAGATTATTTTCAAATATTATCATTTAGAGTAATTGTTACTATTGTCCATTGTTTATGATGAATGTAATCTTTGTTGGCCTTTTGGCCAAAGATGATCATCATTCATTAATAAAGGAAGATTATTGTGATATTATTATGAATAATGTTACAATAATACATGGACAAGAAGAAAATGATATTTAACATTTACACAGTCTATTAAGTGTAATGTACACATCCAAGTTGGATAATGTCATGGAAGTCTACTTTGGCTTAGTCACCTTTACAAAAACAGGATAAACGGATTAGCTTGAGAGAGAAACTTTGATATCAATGATTGTGAATCATTGATAGCTTGTGAGTCTTATCTTCTTAAAAAGATGACAAAGTCACCTTTCAATGGAAAAGGTGAAGGAGTTGATAAAGTTCTAAGTCTCATACATAGTGATGTATGTGGACCTGTGAACTTAAGTGCCAGAGGAAGATATTAATATTTCATTACAGACAACCTATCTGGGCATGGGTGTGTCTAGCCTAATCATTTGAAATGTTCAAATGATTCAATAATGAAAGATTAAAACAAATTGGATAAGGTGTTAGAACTCTTTGATCAGATCGAGGAGGTGAATACTTATCCAGTGAGTTTGTGACACATCTAAGAGAGAATTGGATTTTCTCTCAGTGGATTTCTTTTCGGAATGAAATGTATCTGAAAGAAGTTGAACTTTGTTAGACATGGTTCAATCCATGATAGGGTTCACTTCTCTGCCTGTTTCAGGATTGTGCTCTTTGTGATTATCTGTTTTACTCTAAAAATATACTGAGTAAGTCTGTTGTATAGATTCCATATAAGATATGCATCGGACATAGACCTAGACTCTCTCACCTTTGGGTTTGGAGTTGATCGGTCTATGTCAAAGGTTTGCATACAGATAAACTTGGTTCTTGGTCCAATAGGTGTTTAAGGGTTACTAATTCTATCATGCTGAAGAACATAAGATACTCATCAATAATAGGGCATTCCTTTTGGAAAGGAGTTCCTTAGAAAAGGAACTGATGCCTATCAAGTTGAACTTAGAAGTTTGACTGGTAGAAAATGAACCGATATAATCTAGTAAACCTACAAAACCGAATTTGATTAGATCAAACTCAGAGCCCATTAAAGTAATACCTTTAAGGAGATCTGGTAGAGTATCCAAGTGAACTCCGCAACACCAGAGAGAAAATTCAAAGTTGCAAAAGGCATTGAATGGCCAGAAGATCATCGCCGCTCGCAAGAATGTACAACACAGAGGTATCCAAGTGACTGCTCCCATCATTGATGTCGGCCCAAAAGACTTCTGATCTCCCATAAGGAGAGATCTCAGTGGGGAGAGTGGGAACTAGATGATCGATCTCCAATAGGAGGAGAAAGAGCTTCTTATTCCCGATCTCATGAGTAGCTAATGGATGGTTCTCAATTGATGATCCACACGACCTTTGCTGTCGGGCACCATTCTGGCTACAGCTTTTGTTGGAATGCCATTTGAATTTTGTACCCACAACTTGATCCCTTAGAGCTGTCCAATCTCGAGATGGATATGGAAGATGCTTTGATACAGCTATGTGAGAAGCGAGGGAATACTTACATATTTCTCGAAATCATGATTTTCTGTAGAGCACGATGCATCAAAGATCATGATGAAGGGATAGTTTTCTAGGTCAACGAAGTGCAACCAACCGATGATGCCCCACCAACCGAGTAGCTTATTTTTTTTTATTTTGTCTTTTCTTCATCTTGTAATATTAAACAAAGAGCTGACCAAACTCTTATAAATGATTCTTATTGGAATAAAGTTACAACTTTTCAACCATACATGCATGTATATTATTTTTTTTTGTTATCATTTTCTGAATCATACTGACTCTGCATGATCGTCGTAAAATGTAAAAGCTTTGTCTTAATAAAATTTTAATCTTCGTTATACTACCCCCCTACTCCCAAGTTCAAGAATCAGGCTATGGGAGTCGCTATATGATGTAAGTTCTCAGATTATTCACTAGTACCTTTCTTTTATCTTTGATACTAGAATAGGAATAATTATAGCTGATCTCAAGCTTTTAGAATTTTTAAGCTGACCAAAGATCGGGTTTAAATATAAGTCAATCAAAGGCTTTTAACATCTCGAGGTCAATCAAAAGTCTAGTTTCAATATAAACTGATCAAAGACTTTTAACATCTCGACGTCGATCAAAGATCGAGTTTTAATATAAGTCGATCAAAGACTTTTAACATATCAAATTTGATCAAAGATCGAGTTTAAATATAAGCTGATCAAAGATTTTTAACATCTCATGATTGATCAAAGGTCGAGTTTCAATATAAGCCGATCAAAGATTTTTAATATCTGAAGATCGATCATAGGCTGAGTTTCAATATAAGTCGATCAAAAACTTTTAACATCTCGAAGTCGATCGAAGATGGAGTTCAAATATAAGCCGATCAAAGGTTTTTAACATCTCAAAATCGATCAAAGGTCGAATTTCAATATAAGCCGATTAAAGATTTTTAACATCTCGAGGCCGATCAAAAGTTGAGTTCAAATATAAGCTGATCAAAGATTTTTAACATTTTGAGGCTGATTGAAGGTCGAGTTCAAATATAAGCTGATTAAAGGCTTTTAACATCTCAAGGTCGATCAAAGGTCGAGTTTCAATATAAACTGATCAAAGACTTTTAATATCTGAGGCCAATCAAAGGTCGAGTTTCAATATAAGTCGATCAAAGGCTTTTAACATCTCGAGGCCAATCAAAGATCGAGTTTCAATATAAATCGATCAAAGATTTTTAACATCTCGAGATCGATCAAAGGCCAAGTTCAAATATAAATCGATTAAAGGCTTTTAACATCTCAAGATCAATTAAAGGTCAAGTTTTAATATAAGCCGATCAAAGGTTTTTAACATCTCAAAGTCGATCAAAGGTTGAGTTTCAATATAAATCGATCAAAGATTTTTAACATCTCGAGGCCAATCAAAGATCGAGTTCAAATATAAGCCAATCAAAGGCTTTTAACATCTCGAGGTCGATCAAAGATCGAGTTCAAATATTACTCGCACTTATATGTGGAAGGACCGACGTTGACAAATTAGAGCATTCATTCATACATATACTTCAGTAAAATTATAATATCACTAGTAATACATGCAGAGGTTAGCTGAGTTTCATGGTTTATAGAGTGGAGTTTTATCAAGCTATCTCAATTTATAAGTTTTGGAGCATACCATCTCATCCACCTAATAAGAGCTTTCCCAATTAGGTGATAGCTTTCTCTACTCTATAGGCTATGAGACTCCAGTGCACTGTAGCATCAGATCACCAACTAGGAATTCCTTAGACTTGACTCAAAAATTATAGTATTGGCCATCCTTTGTCGGTAGGATGCCATTTACATGGTAGCTCGTTCCCTACTCTCCTCAACCAGATCAAGGTTGGTTCACAACCATTCAGAGTTGGTGTTCTCATTATACTCCTCAACTCTAAAGGAAAAAAGTCTGATCTCAATCGGTATAACTGCTTCAATTTCGAATGCAAGGTTGAATGGAGTTTCTCCGATTAGAATTCTCTAAGTTGTTCGGTATGCCCACAACACATGATACAACTCATCCACCCAAGATCCCTTAGTCCAATTAAGTCTAGCCTTCAGGCCTTGCAAGAGTCCTGTTCATTACTTCGGACTCTTCATTTGCTTGTGGGTGTCCGACTGAAGTGAAGCATTGTTCAATTCCAAGGTCTTCATAGAATTCTCAGAGCCGAGAGCCACTGAACTGCCTGCCATTATCAGTTACCAACACTCTCGAGAGACCATAGCAGTAGATAATGGATTTTCAGATGAAGTCTTTAACCTTTACCTCTGTTATACAAGCTAGGGGCTCGGCCTTCACCCACTTTGTGAAGTAATCTATGGCCACCAAGAGAAATTTGCGCTGACCTGAGTCCTGAAGAAAAGGATCCAAAATATCTATTCCTCGCTGAGTGAAAGGCCATGGAGTGGCAATAGGAGTAAGGGGCACTGCTGGTTGATGCTGAATATTGAAAATCTTCTGACAGCAATCATACCTTCTGACAAAATTGAAGGTATCCTTTTGCATCGAAGGCCAATAATAGCCTTGCCAGACAATTTTGTAAGAAAGAGTCTTTATGCCTAAATAATTTTCATAAATCTTCTCATAGACCTCTCTTAGTGCATAGTCTGCTTCGAACGATTGCAGACACCTCCATAGCAAGAGAGAGAATGATCACTTATACAACTTGTTATCATGAAGCACATAGCATGTAGTCTGCTTACGGATTTTTTGAGCTTTCCGACTGTCAAGTGGTAATTCACCCAATCTGAGGTACTTCAGCAAGGGGTCAATCCAGCAAGGCTCTTCTTCAAGCTGTTGAATGGCAAGAAGTTCTTCCAAGCTTGAGTTTTTCAATATCTCAATGTAAGTTTTTTTTTGAAATTTAGATGGTAGAGAGGCTGCTAGTTTTGACAGCGCATCCATCCATATATTTTATATCTGAGGTACCTGTTTGATATCAAAGCTTAGAAAAGATATGGTTAGTTCTTTTATCTTTTTGAGGTACCTCTTCATATTTTCCTCCTAAGCTTCATATTCACCTTTGACTTGTCCTGCCACTAGTTGAGAGTCACTGAAGACCTTCAAGTGTTTGGCTCTCACATTTTTTGCAAGTCTAAGTCCGACAATTAAAGCTTCATACTCTGCTTCATTATTGATGGCTAAAAATTCAAACCACAAAGCGTACTCCACCACATCATCTTTCAATCTAGTTAAGATGATCCCAGCTCCTGATCTTGATGAATTGGAAGACCCATCCGCATAAAAAATCTACTGGTCTTCAAGATCAGGGTGTTGGAAATTATGTTCTAAAGTCAATTATTTGATGATTGTACTAATTATAAATATATATAAATTGATCAATAATAAAAGTTATTTGATCTTTTTCATCACAAGATTATATTTTCTAATGAACTCCTATATTATGATAAAGTTCTTAAGATTACTTTGATCGATAAAGGAGAATTTATCATAGAGTCCTTAAATCTGTTCATGATCAAATGATATGCTATTATTAGGATGATAGTTATATCAAATATAGGTTGTTGTGTGCCATATGCATTGGTTGTCCTCATAACCAAATGGTGTGGAGACACTGGTATGGCATACAAGTGAGATGTAGGAGTACATCTCATTGAACATGACCAACTGTAGAGTACTCTGCGATCAAGAATAAATCACGAAGGGTATGTGTATAAGTGTCCCTTCGACCTGAGATCACCACGGTGATTTGCAAGCAACTCATTATACTCTAGTGCCAGACTATCTGAGTTTTTAATTTAGTATTGGAAGGTTACTGAATGTAGTCAAGTACTTATCAAGTCAGTACGTGAGTCAAGATTGGATTGACCCCTTCGAATTAGTAGGAGTTAATATATCAATATATTTTAATTTAGCAAATCTGAGCTCGGATAATTCATATGATAGATTTGAAAGATTGAAATACAATATGGATGATCTATCTAGATTTGATAGTTAAACGCTAGGTCTCGTTGAGCATTAGAGTCAAAAAGATGAATTATACAGTAACCATACGTCAGTAAGTTCTTGAATGTTGCTTTACCATCATTCGACCTATCCAAACGTCGAGTCACTATTGCTAGATGGTTACATCGATTGGTTCAAAAATTTATTCCTATGCTACTGACTTAAGTTTGAACCTATGCGGTCACACTCAAAAAAAATTTCTGACAGATAATGTGGCTGATCAACGATTGAGAATTATTCAAGGGCTTAATCATCAATTCGATTAATGATTAACTTTATGCAAAAGTTATAATAAATTTATTCATCAAATGTTAGTAAATTAATGAAAGATTAATTAGCAATTAGATTATTGATTAGCTCAATTTGATTGAGTAAAAAAGATTAAATAAAATCTAATTGAATTAAATTCTATTAGGTTTGACCCGATTAGGTCATGAGATGACCTAATCACTAAGGAAGAATTATCTCTGATTTGATTAGGACTTTGATTCAATCAATTCTTAATTTGATTAAAATTTGATTAAAAATTTATGAATCTAATTAGATTAAGTTTTATCTATTTTATTTAGGTTAAACCAGATGTGATTTGGTTTGAATTCAAATAAGAAAATTAAAAGTCCATATAGCATTGGACTCTTCTCCCTTGCGCACCAAAACTTGGATGCCACTTTTCTCTACTCATAAAATTATTTTGTATGAGATTTTTTCATGCCAAAGATCCCTCTCACCCTTCTATCTCACATCTAAATTTGATTTGGTTTTGATAAAAGAAAGGTTTTGAAATTGGATTTCAAAACATTCCCTATCAAGAGAGTTTGTTCTTATCCAAATCACTCCACACACCATCCCTTTTATTCTCCTTCTCTTGTGCAACTTTTTGAGAGAATTTTTTGTGTGGAAAATCAGATAAGGATCTGATTTCACATGGAAAATTTTTAGAAGGGGCATCCCATATTTCTTTTAGGGTGTGGAATTTGTGGAAGGATGATAATGTATGGTAGAGTCCAAGATCTTTAGGATTCTTCACCCCACCTCCTTATGTGCCAATAAAAAGAGTTTTATTTTTCACTTTTATGTGTGTAAGAGACCTGAGAGACAAGCCTTCACATTGAGGGGGGTCTTGGGTATGGTTCATGACATGAAAGAAGAGGAGAGTCCTCTTCTCTTCGGTTAGCGCAAAATCTAAATTCTAGGGTTTGGACCAAGGGTTTGGGAAGTGAGAAAAATAAAAGAGAAAATAGTTTTCTTTCCATCTTTTTTTCACCTCTTTATCTCCTTCAGAAGTCCATCTTCAACTTTTGAAAATATTTTAGAGATTTGAAGAAAAGATCTAGATCAACCAAAGAGAAGGTCTTCGTGCGAGCTAGCACTTTCGAGAAGATCGATCAGATCGGAACTTCGAGTGGACTTCTCGTAGAGGTTGGACACATGTGCGGTTGCGAGCAACTAGCAAGAATTATCTTCATCATGTCTCTCAGTAGTAACGATCATTGATCCATACTCAGGTATCAAGTTCTGAACTCAGATAGACGTAGATTTAATCTACTGCTTACATCCATGCATGCAGATTTGATCATATAATAATTTCAGACTTTATATATAACATATCATGTCATAGATCCTAGAGTAAATTAATTTGATGATTAGATCATATACATATTAGATTAATATGATTAATCTAGATATCTTTCGCTATATTTTATTTCAAAAATTTTTGAAATACATGTATGAAATCACCTACGTTTTTCAATAGTGGTATCAAAGTCTAGATTCGTTATGATATGTTATATGTGCATACTAAATTTAAATTTAAATTTAATTTAAATTTGATATGTGATATTTTAGATCTAAATTTAATTAAGGGTTGATTGCATAAACTGACATAAGATTGTCCTGCTGTAGGGTTTACCCTTTATAGTGAACAGGTTGTCCTAGTTTGTGTTGATCTTTGATAGAATCTGATTTTATGTGTTGCATGTGATGTCTATGATCTGATTTAGATATGATTTAAGGTTGTGATCAGATCTAATATAATTTAGATTAGATATAAATTCAAGCATATATGATATATGATTAGATTAGATGATTCGATTAGCAGTACTTAGATTGGGTTGATCGTCAGGCTGTCCGGTCATAAGAGCAAGAAGGATTTAAAGGCTCTCTTTTTTCATTCAATAAGGTACTCTTATGATGTGTAGGGATGCCATGTGATTAGATTCCATGAAGAACAATGCGAAAGTAAGAACTTATTTTTTTGCAAAATCCTAGATCTTGAAACCTTAAATTTGTTGTATGTGATACAAAGTTGTATGAAAAATAAAATATCTAATCTATATGATTAAAATTATTTTAATCATGAAAAAAAATCTTAAATCATAAAAAATTTTAGATATGATCTAAAAGGATTGTTTATGATTAATTTTATTTTAGGATTATGCAAGATTTTCAGATTCAAAACTCTTTGAATCGTGTCAGCATAATTACTGAGCTGACCCAATTTTGAACTGAGTTAACCTAGTCTCCTTTGCAGCTGGCTTAATATAGATTGAGTTGATCCAATTTCAGCATAAAAATTTTTTGCATAAAATTTTTTGTAAATTAGTTATAAAATAAAAAAATTAAAATTATTTCAAACCTAAACTTAAACCCATATTGATACTAAAACTTAATGAAGAATTAAGTGTAGAATCGATTAGATCTAGAATTATAATTGAAAATCTAATGACATTGCATAAAATATGGAGTATGGGTTGGCTCAAATCAGGTCCTTTTAATTGAGTTAGATCTAAGATTAGAATCAAAAAATTAATTGATCATATAAAAAAATTGATTAAATCTGATCAAATATTGAATTAGATAATTAGAATTTTTCTAATACAATAGCTATAGATGGTCAAGTCCATGTCTTTGATTAGATCAAATAGATCTTGATTATGGCTTAGTGGTTGAATCCGAATCATTAGACTGGTCAAATCAAAACTAATTAATCAATTGATTTCTAAGATAAGTTCAATATTTTGACTGGTGATTTTAAATTGAGAGCTTAGTAGATCCTCCCACCGATCTCACTTGATTATTTTGATGGTGTCTAAGACAAGCTTAGTAGACCCTCCCATTGATCTCATTTATCTGACTAATTTGATGAATTATGTCTTGATTAGACCACTAAGTGATTCGAGTTGACCCATGCTATTAAGATTGATTAGTGTGACTGATCTAGGTACCATTTCAACCAGCATGATCTTGATCCAATTTAATAACTTGATGAAGTCAGTGGGAGTATTGTGGTTTACTGGTTGATCTCTTCTCTTCTTTTGATTTATAAATTAAATCTTCTAAATTATTAGATCTATAGAATGAGCTAGTTATGGTGATAACTAGATCATAGCCTCTCTTAAGATAAATGATAATGGGTCCATCATTTCTGATTGACATTGCAGGTGCCATCCATCTAGTATTTCTCTGAGTGATGAAATTATCATTCATCATATGATGATTCTGTTGTACTATCTATTGAGTAGTCAGGTTAACCGACCAAAGTCAGACCTCATCATTTGGTAGTTAGATTTCTGAGTATGATCATGTTAATGGTTGGACCTAATCAGGACGTTCAGTGGAGGCCTACTGAAATAAAATCTGGGGCAAAACTTATTACTAGAAATGATTTACTGAAATAATTGGTTAAGAACCTACCCATAGATGTACATGGATGAGCCAGTCAAAGTCGGGCTCGTGTGTAGTCTATGTGGATTCTAGTACCTACTAAGAAATTAGAGTAATTTCTCGAATTGAAGGTAGAAACTACCAATTCGACTAAAATAATGGAAGAACTTTTAGATTAAAGTCTAAGTCTTTGGACTTAATTAATTCATAAACATAGAGATCTTGTGTTTTTCTTTAAGTTAAGGCTAGATGTTCATTGCTCCATTCACTGTTTAACAGTGACCTATTTATAGGATCCAACTTTGATAGATGATATCAGAAGTTGCAAATAGTTCTAAAGCACAAATGGATCCTATATATGATTACGGATCTAGCACCTGAAGTTTTCATATCCAACACACATGATGTATCAAAAGCTCTTATCAAAAGTGGCCAATTGATCGTATCACCATGTGATATTTTTGAGAGCAGTGAAGAATATGAATTTAGTTATAAATTTGATGATGCTCAGTCGGAGAAAATTCTTCAAATGTTGAAGTTCTTTTGCACCTCTGAAGATGTATCTTCAGCAGGACAACAATCTTTTGAGAAAAAAAAAAGGTGCAAAAGAGTCATGCTTGGGCTAAGAAGCCTGAACTGACAAAAAAATCTAAAATTAACCTAATCTGGCAAAGTCTCTTGATCCGAACAGCCTAAGAAAGAGAAATCAGCAAAAGATTGCTAGACAAAGTACTTATATGATAATATCTTGTGATTTCTCTATCTATGATACTACTATTTAGATATTGGATATCAAAAGTTTATATAAATTGTTACAACAATATCAGGTTAGTAGAAAGTTTAAAAACAATAAGAGGTTCCTGAACATTAGAGATAGAAGTTATATTCTAATTCTGATTTTAGGAATCATCGAGTCCATTTTCAATTCTAACAATATCATCAATTACCATTGTCTATTTTGATGAATATAATTTTCATAGGCCTTCTGACCAAGGATGGATTTATATTGTCAGTAGAAAATAATTTTTGTGATATTATTATGAATGATGTTAAAATCAAGTGTGGACAATTAAGAAATGGTATTTATGAATAGTCACAGCCTATTAGTATATAGTACATAACAAACAAACTCCTTAGAGTAAATATCATGGAAGCCTATCTTTGGTAATACAGGCTCGATCATACTTAGTAAGATGACCAAGTCATCTTTTACTGAAAAGGTGAATGAGCCAATGATGTTCTGAGTCTGATATATATTGATGTATTGGATCTATGAACATATCTGTTATAAATTTAAATTATTTAAAATATTTAAATAATTCTATAATAAGGTAGAGAAATAAATTAAGAAGAGCATTAAAACTCTTTAATCAGATCAAGGAGGAGATTGCCTTTTCGGTGAGTTTTTTGACATATCTAGAAGAGGATAGAATTCTCTCTTATTAGAATCGACTTTGTTAGACATAGTTCGATCCATGATGGAGTTTATAAGTCTGCTAGTCTCCTTTTACGGTTATGATCTTGAGACTACTTGTCATGTTCTCAACTGAATTTCGAATTAATCAGCCATAAAGACTCCATATGAGATATAGACTAAGCGTAAGCTGATACTCTCTTACCTTAGGATTTGGAGTGTTTATTTTATGTCAAGCATTCGCAAACTGATTAGCTTGGATCTCAGTCTTATATGTATTATTTTATAGGATAATCTCAAAGAATCTAGGAGATATAACTTCTATCTTGCTAAAGAGCAAGAGTTGTTCGGCATTCTTTTTGAAAAAAAAGTATCTTGATGAAGGAACTGATACCTTTAACATGAAACTTATGAAGTTCGATAGATAGAAGAACCGATACAATCTAGTAAATCCACAAAATCAGATTTGATTAGATCAAACTTGAAACCCATTGTAGAAGCACCATTAAGGAGATCGGATAGTGTACCTCATCCTCCCGAGCTTCATATTCACCCTTGACTTACCCCGCCATTAGTTGAGAGTCACTGAATACCTTCAAGTATTTAGTTCTCACATCTTTTGCAAGTCTAAGCCCGACAATTAAAGCTTCATACTCTGCTTCGTTGTTGGTGGTTGAAAATTCAAACCATAGAGCGTACTCCACCACATCACCTTCCGACCTAGTTAAGATGATCCCAGCTCCTGATCTCGATGAATGGAAAGATCCATCCACATAAAGAATCTACTAATCTTCAGGATCAGGGTTCATATTTATTTATTCTTCTAGCACCATTGAGCCACCCTCCGCAGCCTCTGAGCCCTCCTCATCAGGGATGGTGCACTCAAGGATGAAGTCCGCCAAGACTTGAGCTTTAATTGAAGGCCTTGGACAGAATTTAATGTCGAACTCAGAGAGTTGTAAGGCTCATTTTGCAACACATCCTGACATATCTGGAGATGGAGGACTATCTTGATTGGCTGATCCGTGAGCACTACTATTGTATGAGCTTGAAAGTAGGGCCGGAGCTTCTTTGTCGTGATGATCCGAGCAAATATTAATTTTTCCAACTTTGTGTATCTGGTCTCAACATCTTGAAGGACCTTACTCGAGTAATACACTAATTTTTGGATTCGTCCTTCTTCCTAGATAAGAATCGAACTAATTGCTGATGGAGATACAACAAGGTAGAGTAATAATTCTTCTCCAGGTTGGGGCTTTGTTAGCAAAGGTGCCGAACTAAGGTACTGCTTCAACTCCTCAAATACTTTCTGACACTCAATCATCTATTGAAAGTTTCTTAGTTGCTTGAGGGTTTGGAAAAAGGGCAAACATCTCTCAGCCAATTTGGAGATAAAACGATTGAGTGAAGCGATCCTTGCGATGAGGCGTTGGACTTCCTTTATATTTTTTGGTGGGGACATCTCCAGAATCGCTTTAATCTTCTCTGGATTCACCTTAATTTCTCATCGAAAGATCATAAATCCAAAAAAATTTTTAGAGCTAACTCCAAAGACACATTTTGTGAGATTCAACCACATTTGGACTCGACACAGGGTGTTGAAGGTTTCTTAGAGGTCGGCTATGTGATCTGGGGTGGCTTGGCTTTTTACCAATATATCATCCACATAGACCTCCATATTAGGATCAATTTGATCTTTGAATATCTTATTCACTAGTTGCTGATATGTTGCCTCGATATTCTTTAGTCCAAGGGCATCACCCTGTAACAATAGAGCCCAGAGTCAATAATAAAGGCCATTTTCTCCTCATCCTCAGGTACCATCTGAATCTGGTTATAATCAGAGAAGGCATTCATGAAAGTGAGGAGCTTATGCCCAGAAGTGGCATCCACTAATTGATCTATTCGAGGGAGAGGTGTTGCCCAGCTATGCAACCCAAGAGGGGGGGTGAATTGGGTTTCTAAAAATTTTAAGCTTAACTTATGACTTATGAAAAATATTTGACAAAAGCTAAATAAATAGGAAGAGTAAAATTAATTCAAGGCTAATGGCTAAAAGCTAGAATGCAAGAGAATAATAAAGAGTTAAAGAAGAGCAATTAGGCACACCACAAACAAAAAGATTTATAGTGGTTCAGTGCCAACCTTGCACCTACATCCACTCCCCAAGCTCCTACTTGGGAATTTCAATCCACTAATCTTGTATTCAACCCGAATACAAACGTCGGAAACTCTGACTCTAGCTATCCCAAGCTAGTCCACTTATTTTCTGGGTACAAGCCAATCCTATACACTCCGATTCAAGGTTCGAATCAACCTTCCCTTATTTTGAAACTCTTTCAAAACAAAAATAATAACACAAATAAAGTATAACAATGAATAGCACAAGTAAGCACAAAGAAAGCTCCTTTAATGAGCGTATGAGACTTTAAATACTCTTTACTCAAGAAGAAGAAGACCCTTTTTGATTTTTTCAAGGTGGTTGGAGATTAGAATGTACACTTGAGGAGTTGGTGAGCTTGGATCAAAGGCTTCTTGAATGCTTTGAGTGAGCTTTTGCTTAGGGCTGAAAAGTTTGCTTGAAATTCCTTTTTCAAAATCTCTCTTCTTGATTCTTGTTTTTGATTTCCACCTTTTTGTCCCTTTTATAGCTTTAGAAAATAGTGAAAAATATTCTAGGCTGAAATAGAGCCATTAGACCAAAATAAATGAGCATTAAAAGCACTTAAAATGGGTTAAAAACTAGCCGTTGCAGAAAAATCCCGTCACAGGGGTCGACTCATGCCTGGGGGTCGACTCATGGGTCAACCTCTGTGGAAAAATATCAGAGAATCGAACGGGATGCAAGGTTCTGTAAAATTGGCTTAAAACCCATAGTGGTCGACTCATGGGTCGACTCATGCCTTGGGGGTCGACTCATGGGTTGACTCACAGGGTGTGCCAAGTCTGTGCCGGCCAGAAATTTCAGCGTGCCAGTCATCTCATGTGCTATGAGTCGACTCATGGGTCGACTCATGATTTTCAAACATGCATATCTTTCAAAATACAAATCCAAAAATAATGAAATTTTCACCAATAGATCACAAATATTTTGTTCTATCATTTGATGCTTTCAAATTAGGATTTTGGTAAAATTATAATTTTACCCCTGAAGAGCAATAAGTCTTTTTCAAGTAAAAATCATTAGTACTCCTTCAACTGCTTTGTAATCATCAAAATCAATCTAAGGAGCAATAATCTTCCCCTTTTTGATGATGACAAAATACTTGAACAAAAGCATGTATATGAATCAATGAGCATGAATTTCAAAGAATGAAATGCATTATAGGTAGTTTGAAGATAAATAGAAAATTTACTACCAACTTATAAGTGCATTTGCTTGAAAAGAAGATTGATTCTTTTGGCATGTGATACATGTGCCCATTTGCATAAATAATTTGCCTATTGCTTAATGATTTGAAAATTTGCTCATTTGATTATGTGATTCTGGTATCAGAGTAAAAAATTTATTTTTGTTATTAGAGCAAAGCAGAATTTACCTAAGGATTTGAAAATTACGTATTTGAAAATATCTCATTTGCTCATTTGCTTATTTTTTAAATTTCTTAGCATCTTGAAAATTTGCTCATTCTCATTTGATTATTTAATTTTGGTATCAGAGCATGTTTAAAATTAAGTGTATCAATGCATGTCTAAGAATTAATTTTAAAGTGTATCAGAGCATGTCAAATTTTAAGGTGTATCAGAGCATGTCTAAGAATTAATTTTAAAATCTGCTCATTTGCTTTTTGCTTAGCAATTCACTCATTTTGTTTTTAAGTCTTTTATTAATCTTGCTTTTGATACTTTTCTTTAATTTCTCTCCCTTTTTGATATCATCAAACATTGTTAACTCCCCCTCTTTTTTGAATACATTTTCTCTTTTTGTTTCTTGAAACTTCTTGTACTAATCATTAATTTTACTGACATTAATGTTTACTCCCCCTGAATACAGCAATCATAAAACAAAATATACCATTGAGTACTAGCAATTCATAGTATTTTAAGCACGCTCATAATTGAAAGGAACTCAATTTAAAGGACATACATTAAAAGTCAAAGAGTAGATACATAATCAAAAAGTGATTGATATCATAGCTGTTCCAATACATATTCCATAATATAAAAGTCAACCAGTTAATATCATTACATGGCCCAAAAGATAGATCCTAGAAACAAACAACAGACAAGGCTAACTACAAGGATCTAGTAGAGCTCATGACTAGATGGATCAGAATCAGATGTATCGAAGATAGGGTGGGGAGATGATGGATCACGACCAAAGACTCATCCTCAACCGTGTCTGCCTCTGCCACGAGTGGAGGTGCTGGCACGAGTAGGTGGGCGAGATGATCCTGAAGGCTGAGAAGCAATAGACTGAACTGTAAGAGAGAGCCTGATGGTGTCAAGAAGGTTCAAAGCTCTCGAAACAGACTGAAGCAGTGCAGTGAACTGTGTAGAAGCATGCTCACTAGAGCCTCTGATCTCTCTCCTCAAGAAATCAAATCACCTTCCAATACTCTTCTAAGTCTGGCTACCTCTGCATAGGTCTGGACCTTATAGTGCACTCCTGTGGCTGAGGATGGGCCAGAGCTAAACTTGCCCCTGCAAGTCAAGTACTCTCCAGTCAGTCTCAAAATGTAACCCTCGAGCTGTGAATCCGAACGACTGATCTGAGATCATCTGAAATACAGTGGAGATATGGGGGATCAAGTCTGATCAAATGCATCAATGATGTGGATCCCGATGCAAAAGCTGAAGTGCTCCACTGACGAGAAAGCAAGGAAGCCACAGCTGAGAAATCAGCTCAATCTGATCATCAGCCAATCTGATCTCTGAGGAGGTGCTCTGCTGTCTGGTTGCTGAACTGGAGTGTCCTCCTGGTGACTCTAAAGGGCCAGCCTCTGGATCTGAAACAAATTGGATGTCTGGAGATGCTGCCCTGAAGTCATGGAGAGGTGATGAGGACCTTCTTCCTCAGCTCTGTCCTCACTCTGTCCCAACTCTCTCCTCAGCTCTTCTTCTGTACCTTTGATCCAACCACCATCAATCCTAGTGAATCCCATATGGTGCAGAGTGTGTTGGTTGATGGTGTCAGAGTGAGAAAGCCTAGCAGATGCCTCCCCCTCAAAACTAACTCCAAACCTCCTGAATACCCGGTGAGGGCCATACCAAAAGGCAGATGTGCCTTGGATCTATTCAGTGTTTCTCTCATGGCCTCAATCATTAAAGCAGGGAGGTTTAAGGGGGTTTGGGTGATCACATGAAACATTATGCATATGTCTCGGCCAGAAAGGAGGTCATGTCTACCACTTCTCGGAAAGAAAAGTTTTGTTACAATTGATGTAGAATTCTCATTTCAATTGACAGATCTTGGCTTCTAATTTATTTAGGCTTCCCGAGTAGTTCCTCCTAAAATCACATTGATCCCTTCTTCCTTCACTGGGAGTTCCATGTTTGAATATCCCTCACAGGGCAAATGTAGAATCTCTCCCAAAATAATAGGATCTAAGCAGATATCAATTCCCTTAACAGTAGAGTTACTGTTCCATTGCCATAGGCACAATTCAGATAAAACTCTCTAACCAAATCTACATATGTAACTTCTTTGAGAGAACAGTAAAATTCCAACCCTGATTTTTTATCTTTGAACCAAGGAGAAACCCTCTTTTCAAAGAATCTGAAGTCAACATTCTTGCCGGTTTCTACCTTTCTGATCAGAGAGTGGAATTTTGCTAGGGCTGAGAGGAGACTGAGAGGAACCTGGAGCAGATGCTGAAGCAGGAATGGGAGCAGAGGAGGTCTGAGAAGCTTGCCTTTTCCTGCGCAGCCCTTCTTCAGCTCACGGACTGATTTCCTTCTTTGAGGGAGTTTCATTTTTGGGCCATTCTCACCACAAGAGCAAGCAAGGAGACTCTGGAAGATCAAATGGGTGAGGAGAAGGAGGGTTATTAGAGGATGGAAAGGGATTTTTGGTGGAGAGAAATCCTGATTTGGAGAAGAATGGTGGAAGCTAGGGCACGCTCCAACCGCTTCAATCAAGGGAGAAAAATGCGAAAGCTCCTTTCCCAAGGGGCGATTTGAGGTGGAGAGGTGATGGGAGAAGGATCTTGGGCTAAAACTTTGGATTTGGAGAGAACGAAGATGAGGACGATGAGTTTTGGAGGAGGAAGACGAAAGGAGGGGTCGGCTCATGAACGGGCTTTATTAAAAGAAATGAACCCGTGGGATGTTGGCCAAAAATTCAAGTATGCCATTGGGTCGACCCTAGGGGGTCGACTCATGATTCACAAAATTTCAGAAAAATATGAATAAATTTGAAAAAATTCAGAATTTGGGAGAAGAATTTTTGCTCAATGACAAGTTGTGAGAGGTATAATCTTGAGCTTTTAGGTCCAAGAGAGATGATGGAAATTGAGCTCAAAGAAATTTTGACATCGATTCCTTGGAATTGGAGAAATATTTAGGCAAAAGGATCAAGAATTCCTAGATTTCTCCTAATTTCACAGAATCTATCCTCACTTAGGCCTTTGTAAAGATATCGGCTAATTGATTTTCAGTGCAAACATAGTCAAGAATTATATCTTTGTTTTGAACATGTTCTCTTATAAAATGATGTCTTATTTCAATATGTTTAGACCTTGAATGTTGAATTGGATTTTTAGTAAGATTTATGGCACTAGTGTTATCACATCTTATGGGTGTTTCATTAAGTTTGATACCAAAGTCTTCGAGTTGTTGCTTAATCCACAAGATTTGAGCACAACAACTTCCGGCTGCAATGTATTCGGCCTCAGCCGTAGACAGTGCTACCGAATTTTGTTTCTTGCTAAACCAGGAGATTAGGTTAACTCCAAGAAATTGGCAAGTTCCACTAGTGCTTTTTCTGTCTAATCTACATCCAGCAAAATCAGCATCTGAATATCCTAATAAATCAATTAGTGAGTCCTTAGAGTACCATAATCCTAGAGTTTGAGTACCATTTAAATATCTAAGGATTCTTTTAACAGCATTCAAGTGAGACTCTTTAGGATTAGATTGAAATCTAGCACACAGACAAACACTAAACATGATATCAGCCTACTTGCAGTCAAATATAATAGAGAGCCAATCATACCTCTATAATATTTTAAGTCTACACATTTACCTTCTTCATCCTTGTCAAGCTTACATGAAGGGCTCATGGGTGTGCCAATTGCTTTGGAGTTCTCCATTCCAAATCTTTTGAGTAATTCCTTGTGTACTTGCTTTGGGTGATGGAGATTCCTTCCTTTGTTTGTTTGATTTGGAGTCCGAGGAAGAATGTAAGTTCTTCCATCATGCTCATCTCGAACTCCCCTGCATGAGCTTAGCAAAGTCTTGACAAAGAGATTCATTAGTAGACCCAAAAATAATGTCATCAACATAGATTTGTATAATTAACATATCATTTTGATTTCTTTTAATGAAGAGGGTTGTGTCTACATTACCTCTTGAAAAATCATTATTTAGTAAAAATTTGCTTAGCCTATCATACCAAGCCCTAGGTGCTTGTTTTAAACCATATAGAGCTTTATTTAATTTAAAAATATGATTAGGAAAAGCATGATTTTCAAAACCTGGGGGTTGTTCTACATAGACTTCTTCAGCAATATATCCATTCAAAAATATACTTTTGACATCCATTTGAAATAATTTAAATTTCATAAAGCAAGCATATGCAAGTAGAAGTCTAATGGCCTCTAATCTAGCAACAGGTGCAAAGGTCTCATCAAAATCAATTCCTTCTTCTTGATTATAACCTTTAGCAACCAATCTTGCTTTATTTCTTATTACATTTCATGTTCATCTAATTTGTTCCTAAAGACCCATTTTGTGCCAATTATTGAATAATTTTTAGGTCTTGATACTAAAGTCCATACATTATTTCTTTCAAATTGATTAAGTTCCTCTTGCATTGCATTAATCCAATTATAATCATTTTCAGCTTCTTCAATAGTTTTTGGTTCAAGATGAGAGACAAAAGCACAATGATTAAATACATCTTTTAGTGAAGAACGAGTTTTTACCCCATGCATAGGATCACCAATAATTAGCTCCTTAGGGTGATTGTGAACATACCTCCATTCTTTGGGTAGGTCATTTGTACCTTGAGGTTGTTCTTGATGTTCTTCACCTCCCTTATCCTGTTTGTCTTCATGTTCCTCATCCTCTTGAATTGTTGAATCTTTCAGAGTGATCTCCTTCATTCCTTCTATAAGAGGATCTGCATCATCAACACCTTCATTCTTTCTTGAAGGAAGATCGTTAGATTCATCAAAGACAACATGTATGGACTCCTCTACTACTAAAGTTCTTTTGTTAAAAACTCTAAAAGCTTTACTAGTGGAGGAGTAACCAAGAAAGATTGCTTCATCTGATTTTGCATCAAATTTTTCAAGTCTTTCTTTACCATTATTTAACACAAAACATCGACAACCAAAAATATGAAAATATGCAATATTAGGTTTTCTTTCTTTCCAAAGCTCATAGGGGGTTTTCTTTAAAATTTGTCTAATCAAAGCACGATTTAAAATGTAACATGCTGTGTTAATTGCTTCCGCCCAAAAATATCTTGGAAGGTTGCTTTCACATAGCATGGTACGGGCCATTTCTTCTAAGTTCTGTTTTTTCTTTCTACTATCCCATTTTGTTGGGGTGTCCTAGGAGCAGAGAAGTTATGGCCTATTCCTTTTTCATCACAAAAGTTTTCAAAGTCTTGATTTTCAAATTCAGTTCCATGATCACTTCGAATATTTTGAATTGAAAATCCTTTCTCATTAGTGACTTTTCGATAAAATTTAGTGAAAACATGAAAAATTTATCTTTGTGTGCCAAAAAGAAAACCCAAGTAAAATGAGAGTAATCATCTATAATTACAAAACCATATCATTTTCCTCCTAGACTAGTGGTTCTAGTAGGTCCAAATAAGTCCATATGCAAAAGCTCTAAGGGTCTAGAGGTTGAAACAATATTTTTGGATTTAAATGAAACTCTTGTTTGTTTACCTAGTTGGCATGCATCACAAATTCTATCCTTTTCAAAATTTAATTTTGGCAAACCAAGAACTAATTCTTTCTTAATTAATTTTGAAAGAGAATGCATGCTAATGTGTGCAAGTCTGCGATGCCAAAGCCAACTAGTCTCATTAATTTTAGCATTCAAGGATACTAGGCATTGCATGTTTATTTTGGCTAAATCATTTAAATCTACCATATAAATATTACCATGTCTATGTCCAATAAATTTAATGCCATCATTAATAGGACTAGTTACAATGCAAACAGACGATTCAAAAATAACTTTATATCCTTTATCACAAAATTGACTAATGCTTAGTAAATTATGCTTTAAACCATCTACTAACAAAATATTTTCAATGTATTTGGAGGGAGTGATACCAATGTTACCTATACCGATGATCTTTCCTTTGCCATTGTCTCCAAAGGTGACCATCCCTCCATTCTTAGCAACAAGAGTGATGAATTGGATTCATCACCAGTCATGTGTCTCGAGCATCCACTGTCAAGATACCATTTCCTGTTTCCTCCTTGGGATGCTAGACACACCTGCAAGCAAAAGTCAAGTTTTTGTTTTAGGTACCCAAGCTTTCTTGGGTCCTTTTTGGTTAGTTATAATGGTTCCTTTTGGAACCCATATTTTCTTTATATTTGAATTTGCAGACTTGTTAGAGAAGCAAGTGTATGACTTATGTCCTACTCTACCATATTTGAAGCAAGTAACATTAGAAGACTTGTTACTTAAAGAGTTTACATAAATATTTTTCAGATATTTTTGTTTCTTCAAGGGGTTATAGCCAAGTCCAGCCTTATCATACACGGCCTTTTGATTTTCAAGAATCATATTAAGTTTATTTGAACTCAAGGTGAATTTTTCAACTAATGGTTTTAACCTGGCAATTTCATTCTTTAAACTTTGATTTTCTTGAAGCAGGGTGGATTTTTCAATTGAAATATTTTATTTTGTTTCAATAAAGATTGATTTTTCAATTTTAGATCTTTGTTCTTCATCCCTAGTTTCTTTAATTCATCAACTAAATCATAAAAAGCTTCATGTAATTCTTCAAATGTAAAGTCACTAGGAGTTTCGAAAATTATCTCATTTTCGTGTGCCATAAGGCACAGGTTGGCTTGTTCGGTTGAGTTTTTCTCTTCGGAGCTTGAGTCATCACTCGCACTCCAAGTGGCCATCATGGCCTTCTTCTTGTACTTCTTGGGACCCTTCTTTAGTTGTGGCATTCGGACTTGAAGTTCCTGGCTTCTTGCATTCGTAGCAGATAAGGGGTTGGTCTTTCTCTTTTTCTTTGCTCTGTTCTCCTTTTGTGAATGGCCTCTTCCTCATCCCTTGTTTTCTTTTTCTCAAAAATTTTTTGAATCTTCGGGTAATGAGTGCCATTTCTTCATCCTGTTCTTCATCTTCAGTGTCATCAGTTTCTTCATCTGGTGGAGCTATGGATTTGAGGGCAATTGTTCTTTTCTTTTTGACTTCTTCCTCTTGATGTTGCTTCATGCTTAGCTCATGAGTCATCAATGATCCAAGAAGCTCTTCCAAGGGTAGAATGTTCAAGTCCTTGGCTTCTTGGATGGCGGTCACTTTGGCTTCCCAAGTTCTTGGTAAGGACCTGAGAATCTTTCTTACAAGCTCACTGTTAGTATAGGACTTACCAAGACTCTTTAAACTATTTATAATATCAGTAAAGTGAGTAAACATTTCAGTTATGGATCATCATGCTCCATTTTAAACAATTCATATTTATGCACAAGCATGTTGATTTTAGACTCCTTTACTTGATTGGTTCCTTCATGGGTTACTTCTAACCTATCCCATATTTCTTTAGCAGATGAGCAAGTAGAAATGCGATTAAATTCGTTAGCATCAAGAGCACAATAAAGAATATTCATTGCTTTAGCATTTAATTGGGCCATTTTCTTATCAACCTCATCCATTCTTTCTCGGGTTTGGTTGATTCCACACCATCTATAATTTTAGTGGGTGTGTGAGGACGTTCACTATGATACTTCACATATCATAGTCGAGTGCTTGAATGAATATTTTCATCCGAGCTTTCCAATAGGTGTAATTAGACCCATTGAAAAGTGGAGGTCGGTTGGTAGATTGCCCTCGGCTAGAGAAGTGCCGACTTGAGTTGCCATAGATCTTTGGCTCTTTGATTGTTTAGATCAAAGTAGGGCTAGAGCACCGGGCTCTGATACCACTTGTTGCCCAGCTATGCAACCCAAGAGGGGGGGGTGAATTGGGTTTCTAAAAATTTTAAGCTTAACTTATGACTTATGAGAAATGTTTGACAAAGCTAAATAAATATGGAGAGTAAAATTAATTCAAGACTAATGGCTAAGAGCAAGAATGCAAGAGAATAATGAAGAGTTAAAGAAGAGCAATTAGACACACCACAAACAAAAGGATTTATAGTGGTTCGGTGCCAACCTTGCACCTACATCCACTCCCCAAGCTCCTACTTGGAATTTCAATCCACTAATCTTGTATTCAACCCGAATACAAACGTCAAAACTCGACTCTAGCTATCCCAAGCTAGACCACTTATTTTTCGGATACAAGCCAACCCAATACACTCTGATTCTAGGTTCGGATCAACCTTCCCTTGTTTTGGAACCCTTCCAAAACAAAAATAATCACTCAAACCGAGTATAACAATCAATAGCACAAATAAGTACAAAGAAAGTTCCTTTAATGAGCGAATATGACTTTAAATACACTTTACTCAAAGAGAAGAAGACCCTTTTGGATTTTCTCAAGGTGGTTGGAGACTTGAATGTGCACTTGAGGAGTTGGTGAGCTTGGATTAAAGGCTTCTTGAATGCTTTGAGTGAGCTCTTGCTTAGGGCTGAAAAGTTTTGCTTGAAATCTCTTTTTTTAAAATCTCTTTTCTTGAATCCTTCTCTTTTTTCTTTTTGATTTCTACCTTTTTGTCCTTTTATAGCTTTAAGAAATAGTGGAAAATATTCTAGGCTGAAAAAGAGCCGTTAGACCACATTAAATGAGCATTAAAATACTTAAAATGGGTTAAAAACTAGCCGTTAGGAAAAATCCCATCACAGGGGTTGACTCATGGGTCGACTCATGCCTGGGGTCGACTCATGGGTCGACCTCTGTGGAAAAATATAGAGAATCGAATGGGATGCAAAGTTCTGTAAAACTGGCTTAAAACCCACAGAGGTCGACTCATGGTCGACTCATACCTTGGGGGTCGACTCATGGGTGACTCACAGGGTGTGCCAAGTCTGTGCCGGCTAGAAATTTCAGCGTGCCAGTCATCTCATGTGCCATGAGTCGACTCATGGGTCGACTCATGATTTTCAATCATGCATATCTTTCAAAATACAAGTCCAAAATCAATAAAATTTTCACTAGTGGATCACAAATCTTTTGTTCTATCATTTGATACTTTCAAATCAGGGTTTTGGTAAAATTATAATTTTGCCCCTAAAGAGCAATAAGTCTTTTTCAAGTGAAAAACATTAGTACCCCTTCAACTGCTTTGTAATCATCAAAATCAATCTAAGGAGCAACATACATCCTTTGAGTTAGTAGGAATGTCAATTCATATTTTCAAGAGTTAAAAATTTAAGGCATGAATTTACATAACTAACTCATAAACAGCTCCTGACCATAGGATCATCACGAGGATGGTGATCGATCCGAAAGATTGGTGTACGATCGCTTCCTTAGGATAGATGTGTCTTGAGTCTATGGTGTGGAGACACCAAAGTGAGAGTACAGATATTCATTGAGAATGAGAGTACTGAGTGTGACCACTTCAAGCAGTCATAAGGAAGTCTACCTTC